>NW_013953303.1:54924-56591 GCF_001266775.1 Austrofundulus limnaeus
ATCCAGAGCCTTAAGGAACTCCGGGCGGATCTCATCCACCCCCAGGGCCCTGCCACCAAGGAGCTTTTCGACCACATCAACGACTTCGTCTCCAGAGATTGGAGAGCCCAACCCAAAGTCCCCAGGCTCAGCTTCCTCAACAGAAGGCATGTTGGTGGGATTGAGGAGGTCTTCAAAGTATTCCGCCCACTGGCCCACAACGTCACGAGCTGAGGTCAGCAGCACACCATCTCCACTGTAACAGTGTTGGTGCTGTGCTGCTTCCCCCTCCTGAGACGCCGGATGGTGGACCAGAATCGCCTCGAAGCCGTGTGGAAGTCTTTCTCCATGGCCTCTCCAAACTCCTCCCACGCCCGGGTTTTTGCCTCAGCGACCACCCGAGCCACATGCCGCTTCGCCCGCCGGTACCCATCAGCTGCTTCTGGAGTCCTGTAGGCCAAAAAGGCCCGATAGGACTCCTTCTTCAGCTTGACAGCATCCCTCACCGAAGGTGTCCACTAACGGGTTCGAGGGTTGCCGCCGCGACAGGCACCAACAACCTTGCGGCCGCAGCTCCGATAAGCCGCCTCGCCAATGGAGGTACAGAACATGGTCCATTCAGACTCATTGTCCCCCACCTCCCCCAGAACGTGTTCGAAGTTCTGCCGGAGATGGGAGTTGAAGTTCCGTCTCACAGGGGACTCCGCCAGACGTTCCCAGCAGACCCTCACTACACGTTTGGGCCTGCCAGGTCTGACCGGCTTCCTCCCCCACCACCGGAGCCAACTCAGCACCAGGTAGTGGTCAGTTGACAGCTCCGCCCCTCTTCACCCGGGTGTCCAAGACATACGGCCGCAGATCCAATGAAACGACGACAAAATCGATCATCGAACTGCGGCTTAGGGTGTCCTGGTGCCAAGTGCACATATGGACACCCTTATGCCTGAACATGGTGTTCGTGATGGACAATCCATGACGAGCACAGAAGTCCAACAACAGAACACCACTCGAGTTCAGATCGGGGGAGACGTTCCTCCCAACCACGCCCCTCCAGGTCTCACTGTCATTGCCCACATGAGCTTTGAAGTCACCCAGCAGAACAAGGGAGTCCCCAGGAGGGGCACCCTCCAGTACCCCCTCTAAGGACTCCAAGAAGGGTGGGTAATCTGAACTGTTGTTCGGCCCAAAAGCACAGACAACAGTCAGAACCCGTCCCCCACCCTTAGGCGGAGGGAGGCTACTCTCTCGTTTGCCGGGGTAAACCCCAACATACAGGCGCCAAGATGGGGGGCAACAAGTATGCCCACTCCTACCCGGCGCCTCTCACTGCAGGAAACTCCAGAGTGGAAGTACGTCCAGCCCCTCTCAAGGAGACTGGTTCCAGAACCAAGCCATGCGTCGAGGTGAGGCCGACTATTTCTAGTAGTAAGTTGAACATACTTACTGAAATTTATCTAATACTTTGTACAAAAGCCTTTGTTGTCAATGACAGTTTCAAGACGCCTCCTGTATGGAGAAACTAGTGACATGCATTGCTCAGGTGTGATTTTGGCCCATTCTTCCACACAAACAGTCTTCAAATCTTGAAGGTTCTGTGGACCTCTTCTATGAACTCTGATCTTTAGTTCTTTCCATAGATTTTCTGTTGGATTCAGGTCAGGTGATTGGCTGGGCCATTCCAGCAGCTT
>NW_013953303.1:58381-61740 GCF_001266775.1 Austrofundulus limnaeus
TAGCCGAAATAGCAATCCTCAGCAACTTTTTAAAGAATCAGCCGAGCAAGCCTCAACAAGTTTTTAATTTTTACACCCAGGAGTCTAAGTTGTGTTTCAGGAAATCAGACCCCCAGCATTCGGTGGTTGTAAAATGAGCTGTACAAGGGTTCATACACCTCAAGTGGGCAGCATTGTACATATATGTACATGAATTGTAGCCAGCTAGAAAGCATCCAATTGAACTTGCGCATTAGAATAGGCTTCTGCTAATATTTCAATGCAATAAGCGCTTTTGAAGTTTCAGACCTAAATATTTTCCTAAGCGCATTACAAATTGCGGAGCTAATTTTTTAATTACCGCTGCCCACCACTGATATAACTGACTTAATTATGTCCATTTTTGTGTTCTCCAAAGTGAGATGTCTTTGGCGGCATTCTTGATTTGAGTTAGTTTCAAAGGTTGATCAGTTGTAGATGAACGTCCAATGATTATTTTCTGAGTTTTGTTGAAATCTGAACCGTTGTTGGCACAACATTTTGCTAACAGACACACGTAGCCACCAGTAAAAGCATCATCGCCCACCTCTGTAGGGACAGGTCATAATAAAAAGTAAAAATGTCTGACACTGTGAACAGAGACACTTACAGCTGGTCTGTCTCTGCCAGGGTCAACGGGACTCCGTCGCCCCTCGCCCTCAGCCCGTCCCCTGCAGGAGGAGGAGCATCGGGGTCATCAAGTAATGTGGCGATCCCTCAGAGGATTCACCACATGGCTGCCAGTCACGTTAACATCACCAACAACATCCTGCGGAGCTATGAGCACTGGGAGACGGCTGACAGGCTGGCTGCAGACAGCAGAGGTAACACACACACACACACACACACACACACACACACACACACACACACACACACACACACACAAACACTAATTGTAGATAAAAAGGACAGAGAACTCTTTATGATCACATCTTTCTCACATCTGAAAACATTGAAATGAGATGAGTTGTCGTTACTGTCAGACGTACTGCTGTGCGTGTGTGTGTATTTGCGTGTGTGACTCCTCCTCCTGGACCAATGTGTTTAACAGGTTTCCATAAGTAAGCACACAAAATTAGATCATGTATGTGTGATTTATAGCCAACCTTGTGCAAAGTGGGCGGGGCTAAAATAATCTTATCAAACTAACACAATGTGCAGTGGTGGGCACCAGCCTGCTAAAGCGCAAACCTAACTGCAGACCTAAATATTTTTATGTGCACTTTAGCGGTCTTACTAATTTTTATAATTCATAAGTGGATTCACGCTTTCTAAAATTAAAATGCAGTACGGCTAATAAATAATTATCTACCAGTCATCATTATCTTGAACAGCAGAAGGTATGACTGTCAATGAATCACAACATATGATCTATCCAACAGCACCCCTCCCAGATAAACACACTTATTGTGAAAGTATATACAGTACATCCTTGCTGACTGTTGCTTTCGGTCGTGGTTCTGATTTCCCACAATGCTTTGTGTCTCCTTACGTAGCAGGAAGGCAATATTTAGAACTCCCTGTCCCAGCAAAAACAGTAAACATTTGTAATCCATACTAAAATTTTGTATGTATTGATTTATTTTACTTTACAATTGAAGCTCCTTTTTTAAAAAAAAGTTTTAAACGCTGGAGCTCAAAAGCAATCGGATAACGGTGTTAGAGGCTCAGAAATTATTTAAAGATGTTACGCTGGTGAAGACTGACATCTAGTGGTCAACTGGAGCAACTACATGAAAAATGTCCTGATCCAGGTAGAAAAACATAAAAAAGAAAAAATAAGTAGGTCCTCTGGATGGGTTCTTCTTTAGTGAAACGTTTCGTCTCTCCTCCAAGAGACTTCTTCAGTCTGAYGAGTTTCAGGTGAACTGGAAAACTTTAAAATCCAAGCTCTTATTTTGAAAGGAAGATACTAGTTTCCTGTTCCCCGAGCTTTTGTTTTCCGTCACAAATCAAATCTGTCATGTACCCAGAATGCATCACTTCAGTTTTCCAATAAACAGTTTTAAAATTACTTCATTGATGATTTAATGAAAAATCTACAACAAACCAAAGAAAAAGACAAAGAAGCAGCCGAACTAGCAATCCTCAACAACTTTTKAATTTTTACACCAGGAGCTAAAGGTCTGTTTCAGGAAATCACATCCCCAGCAATCAGTGGTTGTAAATTAAGCTGTTAAAGAGTTCACACACTGCTAGTTGGCAGTGTTGTATATACGTATATTGTACATGAATTGTTGCCAACTAGTAAGTATCAAATTGAACTTGTGCCTTAAAATTAGCTTATGCTAATTTTTCTGTGGCATAAGCAGTTTTGAAATTGCAGACCTAAATATTTTTATGAGTGCATTAGAAATTGAGGAGCTAATTTTTGGATTAGTGCTGCCCACCACTGCCTCAGACCTTAAAGAATCATTTCCTTCTTCACCAGTGATTGTTTGTTAATAAAATAAATCCCCAGTTGTGTTTTTGTTTGACCCCAGCAGCAGCGGCAGCAGCAGTAACCTCTGGTCTCTGTCCTCCCAGCAGACTTCTTCCAGGACCTGGACTCGGTGACGGGTCCTCTGGGTCAGCAGAGCAGCATGTGTGAGCTGGTCCGCTACATCAGACAGGGACTGCACTGGCTCCGCTCCGAGGCCCAGCTCCTGTAGAGACCTCAGTCCAGATACAGGGTCCAAGAACCAGAGCTGGGACCATGTGAGACGAGACTCCAACACCGGGCCAGCTGGGCTGAAGCTCACCTGCCAGCAGAATCCACACGTTCAATGTTTGCAAAAAAACTTTTAAAAAAAACTGAATAGAACCTCCCCGTGGATCTGAACCAAACATGCAGCGGAGGAGAGTGGCAGGTAAAAAGTGGTTTCACTCAGACGGGACGGTTTTCTGAAAGATACGTGAGGCTCAAAGAGCTCAACAGAGGCTCATCAACACCAGCGCAGGAGCAGAACCGAGGCAGCGATCGGGACTAGAGCCAAAGCCTCGGGCTCAGAGTGATCCAGTCCATCAGATAAGGACCACACCAGTGACCCCGCCCCCTACAGGAAGCATCAACACAGGCTGATGTACTCCTCCTCAGTCCTCTTTAGTCCTCAGAGCCAAAACCTGCCAATGGAGTGTACACACACAGACACACACACACACACATGTTTGCACAACTATCCATTTGGGGACATCCCATTGACTTCCATTACATTTCTACAGCCTAACCCTGACCACAAACCTCACAGGTACCTACCTGACCCTTAAACTGACCTAAACTCAATTCACACTTTGGTCCTAAACCAAACCCCCAACCCACCAACGGCATTTAAACCAAATGGGGACTCGACTTTTGTCCC
>NW_013953303.1:61750-63761 GCF_001266775.1 Austrofundulus limnaeus
CACAAACCCTAAGGCTAACCTCACAGGTACCTACTAAACTCAATTCACACCTTGGTCCTAAACCCAACCCCCAACCCACCAATGGCATTTAAACCAAATGGGGACTCGACTTTTGTCCCCAAATGCACCAGTTGTCCCCAAATGTAGGATTTTTGTCTTAAAATTGCCCCCAAATGTCACCAGAAACCCCCCCCCCCCCACACACACACAGATCAGTCATGTCTGACTAATTCTAAAAGTCCTCACTGCTTAATTCATTTAATGAGACAAGACCCTGTGGTTCCCAAACTAGACCCCCTCCTCTCCACGACCACACCTTGAGATCCTGTCCATAAAGACCACAAACAGGATCGGAGACGAGGGACCGCCATAGAAGATTCCAACCTGCACAGAGAATGAGCTCCACTAAATAAATGTTTTTTTTTAATAAATCTTATAAAGATAGTCAAAGAACTTGTAGAAGGAGACAGCGTGGAGACACAGGCGACAAACCGTGGCCGCCTTTTTATGAAAACTTCTCCGATAGATTTAAAAAATTTGTGTTTTTTTCTTCATGTAGCAACAAACAGTGGTGGGCACAGCTAACCAAACAGCTAGGTTAACACTAATCCTCTAATCAAGAATCTTAGCTCCTCTAATGCTAAACAGATTTAAAATGAGCAAATTCACTAAATGAGAAGCTAGTTTCTGTATTAGCAGCCTAGTTGAACTGTGCCCACCACTGGCAATAGAAAAATGAAATCCTCCTCCTCCAACTCCTCCGTCTTCAATATAAACTATACATCCTCCTCTGAAAACCGAGCTGTTGTTTCTGTCAGCGTGAAATGTTTGGGTAAACAGGGACAGCGAGAACAGAAGGTCTTATGTCTCAGGAAGTACGTAGCTCAGAGAGACATTGGATGAAAGAAGTTTTAATGTATGAGACAGAAGAGTAACAAGGGTTTTTCAATGAATTAGCACCCTTAATTAGGAAGCTTTTTTTTTTCATAAAATCAGTAAGATTTACAGCCTTTGTTGGAGCTAAAGTTCCTGTGACATGCATATACTCCAAGCACAAAAAATATAAAAAACATTTATATTTAAGATACGTGGCATCACATACACAAATTTGACCCATTTTTTCACATAACTTCAGATTTTCTTTTGAAACTGGCTCAGCCAAAGTGAAACAGGAAGTGACATCAAAGGGAAACTTTTTTTAAAAAAGGAACTCCCCGGTCTTTGTTTATTTTGTTTATTGTAACAATATTATTTGAACTCTGACTCTTCTTCATCACTGATAGACTGAAAGTAATCTTTAAAAACATCAGATTCTTCTCTACAGTCTGTTGTTAGTTATTGTAGCAACTCTCTGTTTACATTCAGACATTCCGCTCTGACATCACTTCCTGTTACTGAACATGTGAATATTTCAACAACTGTTCATCTCAGCTGCATGAAATTTGCGTTGCAATATGTTATCAATGTTATCTTTCCAAAAATGTATTCTTATTTTTTACAAAAAAATGATGTCACAGACACTTTAAAGTGCAAACAGTCATTTATTTTCAGGTCCCTTCTAAGAACTGCTTTGCTACCCAACTTCCTGATCCCCTTGGATTAAAGCAATACTAAAATCCTATTCTTCGATTAGTCGTTAGATATGTTAGGATGACATGGGGTGCCATTTATAAACTTACACAGTCAAAAATTACCACCAATATTTTTGTTTTATTTAGCCTTTTATAAGAAAAAAAGAACAGATTTATTTTTCAAAGTCAGTTTTCACCATATGATTTATATATTTATAAATGTCATAGTTTATAAACTAACTATTTAATTCACAAATTAAATATTTAGTTAACAAGCTAAATATTTACTTGTGACTTAAATATTTAGTTTTGACCTAAATATTAAGGTAGCTAGCTAAATATTTAACTTGCTAGCTAAATATTTAAGTTGCAAGCTAAATATTTAAGTTGCAAGCTAAATATTTAACTTGCTAGCTAAATATTTAAGTTGTAAGCTAAAT
>NW_013953303.1:63771-64926 GCF_001266775.1 Austrofundulus limnaeus
TTTAGTTTTGACCTAAATATTAAGGTAGCTAGCTAAATATTTAACTAGCTAGCTAAATATTTAACTTGTGACTTAAATATTTAGTTATGAGCTAAATATTTAGGTTGCAACTTAAATATTTAGCTTGCAACTTAAATATTTAGCTAGCAAGTTAAATATTTAGCTAGCTACCTAAATATTTACCTTGAAACTTAAATATTTAGCTAGCAAGTTAAATATTTAGCTAGCTACCTTAATATTTAGGTCAAAACTAAATATTTAAGTCACAAGTTAAATATTTAGCTTGTTAACTCAATATTTAATTTGTGAGTTAAATATTTAGTTTATAAACTATGACATTTATAAATGTATGAATCATATGGTGAAAACTGACTTTGAAAAATAAATCTGTAAGAACAGATTTATTTTTCTTATAAAAGACTAAATAAATCAAAAATATTGGTGGTAATTTTTGACTGTGTAACTTCACAAACGGCACCCCATAAGGATGATCTCTAAAAATACTGACCATAAGTGAAATGAACAAGACTACAATGTGAGCTGCAAATGTCCAAGTAAAACAAAAAACAAAAAAAATCAGGTTAGGCTGAAGTTCAGGGAGTGAACAGATGAAGCACAGCCCTGTTTACTTTTCTTACAAATGAGGGCTTATTTTCCATCAGAGGCAGCATCTTTCTTGTCTTCTTGCTGGTTATGGGCTTTTGTGAATTCCTGCTCTGTTCTAGTTCCCATAGTAACCCACCCACCAAGGTGTCAAACACTTACAGATGGGGGGAACCAAAAGATTCGGTTTGATTTGGCTCTAATTAAGCCCCCCCACCCACATGGCAGGGCGAGTGAACGGAGAAAACGTCTCGTCTGCTTCTCTGCCCTGACGTCAAAGGAAACGAGTGACTTTGTACAGAGATCAGCTCATTTGTTGTGTCGTGTCGTCAGTGTGCACATGTGTACAGATGATTGTCAAGTCTATCTAATGAACAATAACCATGTTTGTGTACCATAATGTACAGATTGTGATTCCTGGAAGCAGTAATTTTGTGTTTATTTTTAATTGTCTTGTGGTTCAGAGTGAACAAACGAGGAGGTGGAGTGAGAAACTTGGGTCAGTTTAAATGTGTGTGTGTGTGTGTGTGTGTGTGTGTGTGTGTGTGTGTG
>NW_013953303.1:64941-71578 GCF_001266775.1 Austrofundulus limnaeus
GTGTGTGTGTGTGTGTGTGTGTGTGTGTGCGTGCGTGTGTGTGTTTGTGTTGGCTGCGTTTACACAGCACCAAAGCTAAAAAGGGATTTTTAACTTTCTGTGGTACGTTCAGAAGAAGAGACCCCACCTTTTCTGTGTGACTTCTCCTCTGTTGCTTGTCGTGCTGCAAAAGCTTCAAATCTGCTTGCGATGCTTTTTGTAAATCCAGCACATCAAGCATGAGTTTTGTACGTTTTGAATCATGTCACCATGCTGAATGTGTATGGAAGACGACGTGGAAAGTAAATTTTCACTTTATTGTTAAAAAAAGAACGAAAGAAACTCAAGTGCCTCTATTTGTGTCCAGTTGGAATTGCTCTATTTATTTAAAACAAAGAATGGATCTAAATAATTTTCCATACCATATTGGTATAAATATGAGATTGTTTTTCGTAAAATCAGATGTCTCCATAAGCTTTTTTAACTGGCGTTTATGACTACACCAGGGTTTGGCTTTAAGACAAAAAAAAACGTGTGACTGAGCGTGTTGGATTAGAATCGGTTGCTGTGTTTTTCTGTTTCGTTTTTGATGATTTGAACAAGTTTCAGTTTGTCTGAAATGCCTGAAACTTTCAAATCTTTGCATGCAATAAATGGTAGCTTCAGACCAACAGTTGGTTGTGTCCATTCCAAGAGACAAAAATAATAATAATAATAAAACCTGTCTTTTTGTGTTGCTTAATTCGGTTTCACTATGAATGTTTTTCATCACCTGTGGGAGCAAAGTAACCCTACATGTGACCCCTCACATAGAACCCAGGATTTAGGCTGTATAGTGAGATGTGGGCAGCTACAGTGAACACTTGTTTTTGTCAAAATACAATAAAAAAAACATATCTCTGAATCCCTTGAAGGAAATGTTTGAGATATAACTCTACAGAGTGTTTTGTAGCACGTGTCTGAGCCATATCAACAACTAAACATGATTTAGAGCAGAAAAATCCAAATCTTTTGCTACTATATGCTTACTTCTCAACACTAGCCAGGAATCCTGATATCCAAGTCCATACCCATGTTCCCCAGTACTTCTGTTCCCTAGTATCTACGCTCCCCTTTACATTGTTATCACTGTAATTCAATATTTGTTTCATTTATATTAGAAAACATTTGAAAGGTGATCAAAATTTCGTAGATATACAGTGGGGGAGATAATTATTTAATCCCTTGCTGATTTTGCAAATGTGCCCATTGACAAAGACATGAACAGTCTAATTTTAAAGGTAGGTTAATTTTAACAGTGAGAGATAGAATCTAAAAAAAATCACATTGTATAAATTATATAAATTTTATTTGCATTTTGCAGAGAGAAATAAGTATTTGATCTCCTACCAACCATTAAGAGTTCTGGCTCCTACAGACCAGTTAAGTTTGAGTCACACTACAAGATTTTAAAACAGTCGGCTGATTTTCAAAGACTGATAGAGCCCACACGTGAGGATAAAAAACCATGGATCTACCAGGTTTGGTCCTACAGTGTGTGATGTACAGCCACACAGCAAGAGACAACACACCACACACAAAAATATATTTCATTCATGATTCAGATGTCAGATATTAAATCACGCGAGACTTCCTGAAATCTCGTGAGAATTCAGATGTCCGAGGAAAAATCTCACGTGACCTCCAGAGAGACGTGAGTTCAGAGTAAATAAACATTTGCAACAAGGAAGAAACCATGTTGATCGTTTATGGACTATTTTTACCAGAGGAAAAACAATTCCAGGACTTTAACATCTAGCAGACTTTCTGCTGAGTCATGACAGTTTTTTTTCATCACCTCGCTTTCTGATTGGCTACACGTCTCATTCATCAGGCTGAGAGCTCGGTTGAACACCACACACACTGTGATATCGGGCCAAAAAAAATCAAACATGTTGAATATCTCCGATTTGAGGTTGGAGCGGTCCAGACATCCTTCCGAGCCGACTAGATCACTCTTAACTCACCACCCACGGCAGGAATATCTGCTCAGATTATCTTTAGAGCCATCACGTTAATCTGGACTTCCTTAAGATTGTCAGAAGGGCAAAAATCAGCCTGATTTTCTTGTGGTGTGACGCTGGCCTTAGATGCTTTTAATCATCTCATTACCTGCATTAAGACAGCTGTTTTAAATTGTCACCTGTATTAAAGACTCCTGTCCACAGACTCAGTTATCAGTCAGACTCTATGGGCAGGACCAGAGAGCTGTCTAAGGATGTCAGGGACAAGATCATAGTTCTGCACGAGGCTGGAATGAGCTACAGAACCATCAGTAAGATGCTGGGTGAGAAGGAGACAACTGTTGGTTCAGTAGTAAGAACATGGAAGAAAAACAAAAAGATTATCAGWCCTCATGGATCTGGGGCTCCATGTAAAATCTCAGCTCATGGGGTTTCCTTGATCCTGAGGAAGATTAGATCAGTCTAGAACCACACAGGGTGAATTTAATGATCTGAAGGCAGCTGGGACCAGTCATCAAGAAAACCATTAGTAGCATGAGCTCTTTGGCATCAACTCAACTCACCATGTCCTGTCCCCCAAACCGTCGAGGCAGATGGTCTCCCATCCTGAGCCTGGTTCTGCTGGAGGTTTCTTCCTGATTAGCAGGGAGTTTCTCCTCTCCACYKTTTGCTCAGGATGGGAGACTGTGATGAAGTGATTCAACACAATCTGCTGCTTTCTTCTTTAGATTATTCTTATTTTCATGTACAGTGCCCTGAGACAACGTATGTTGTGACTTGGCGCTATATAAATAAACTGAACTGAACTGAACCTTGTTTGGAGGAAGAGAAATGCTGACTATGACCCAAAGAACACCATCCCCACTGTCAAGCATGGAGGTGGAAACATTATGTTTTGGGGTGTTTCTCTGCTAAGAGCACAGGACTTCACTGCATCAATGGGAGAATGGATGGAGTCGTACTGTAAAATCCTGAGTAACAACCTCCTCCCCTCTTCCAGGATGGGTCCTGGCTGGGTCTTCCAGCTCGACAATGACCCAAAACATAGAGCCAAGGCAACAAAGGAGTGGCTCAAAAAGAAGCACTTTAATGTCATGGAGTTTAAGTCAGTCTCCAGACCTTAATCCCATCAAAAACCTACAGAGGGAGCTGAAACTCTGAGTTTCCAGCAGCATCACAATCAATGATTGAGAGATGATCTGCAAAGAGGACTCGACCAAAATTCCTCCTGACATGTGAGCAAGCCTCATCAACAACTACAATGTCTGACTGCTGGGTTACATAATTATTTCCTCCACAGTAGGTACTGGAGGAAATTGATACTAGGGAACATAGGTACTACAGAACAAATTCACCAGGGAACACAGGTACTGGGGAACATAGGTACTTGGAAAAATAGATACAGAGGAACACAGGGATTTGAGGAACATGATTACTGGGGTACAAATGGATGATCCCTGATATCCAAATATGGTTTGAGGTGTCCTCTTTCAAACGATGCCAAGAAAACTTTATTGGAATTCAGACCAAATTTCCACAGGTTATCCTGATTAGCGAGACATATATCTGGAATTTCAGGTTGATTTAAATATCAAAGTGTGGCCTAAATTGCAGGAGTCTGAATGCGTGCTAAGTTTATTTTGAATAAATCTGACTTAATCCCTGGTTTGATGTGATGGGTCATATGTGAACACTTTGAGATGTATATAAAAACTGTTTCCTGAATGGTAAAAACATGACTTCAACCCCCATAGGCTGTACATTCAATAAGACAGAGTAGTTAGAATAGTTTAGCTTTCAGATACAAAATTTGCTGACAGTCTGTCTGGTTCTGACCAAAGGCCACAATCTTTGCAATAATAAATAAAGACATTGAATGGAACAATTTAAATTTGCCAAGGCCTTTTCTTTCCTTTAAAAGGGGATTTAAACAGGGATGGAAACAGCTAACCAAAACGTTAGCTTTGCTAACTGCCAAATCGCTAACTAAAAGAGTAGCGTCACAAAAGCTAAACCTTTAGATTTAGAATTTATTGTGAATTAGCATGAACTTTATTTAAAATATTTAAAAAATAAAAAATATAGAAATTACTCGATTAAAAAATTCTGTTTGTATCTTTAACTAAACATTTACATTTTATAACTTTTGGACAGAACCAGTTTGACTTTTGGTTGTTTCTGCTCCAGGCTAAACTAGCGAGCTAAGCTACTCGTCAAACTGCTTGTACATGAACGACTTTTGGTTTTTCATTTCAAAGCCTAGAAATGTTGAAGGTTCAGTTTGGCCAAAAACAAAAACCTTAAAATCCTGGTAAAGGTGTTTTGTAATTGTTTTATTTTTTTTAATAAGAGAGTCACCGTTAACAAATTTCAGCTAAAAATTCTCACAAAGTAAATACTTTATTATTGCTAAATTCAAAGCAAAAAATGTTTTTTTTTTTTTATTGTGAAAAGTTATTACATGGTTTTAATGGGGTTTTTTATATTCTCTAATTCTGGGGCTGTACGAAATCCAATAATGCTGTAAAATGTCCAAAGTTGGTCACCTACAGAACACCAGTGGTCTCATTTATGCTACGTTACTTGACACCTGGTAGATGTTGAGTTCACACAATAGATTATTGGCATAAATCTGAAATGTGAATACATGTGCAAACCCTGAATTTAGTTTTTTTTTTAGAAACAGACTCGCTCTGCGTGCCCTGTTATACTGCTGGCATCTCATTAGAGATCTCATTAGTTCCTTTTCCATTATCACAGTTGTCAACATATTTATGAAAAGCAGCAGCGACAGAAAAACATCAATGATGTAATGATTACAATAGAAAGCTAAACAGACTGATTATTATTATTTTTGACAGCAGATGGTAGAAGGATGACAATACTTTGATAATCTCTCCAGCAGTGACGAGGGTGTAATAGTTGTTTGCGTTTCATGAAATTGCAGATAAACTTTAATTGCTTTGGAGAAAAACAGAGCATGAACTCGCAGTACTAAGAACAGAGTGTTTTCATGTTGTGCAATCTAACACAGAGCTAACACATTTCCGCATAGTTTTATATATTTTTAGCATCTTTTTTAATTTTAAAGATAACCGTCATCAACCAAAATTTAGTAAAATTTTCATTACATTGTCAAACAATAAGATTTTTCAGGAAGTTCTGCTTATTTACTATTTTTAGACTGGGTTGTGTTTACTGTCAGGGACCTGCTGCATCAACAGGAAAATGTGTTATAGTCACATTTTGAGTTGCCAAGCTGTAAAATTAAGTTGACACACCACTGCAGAAAACAATACGGAGCCCGCGAGGGGACATGGGAGATTTAATTTCTTTTGCATTCACGCAATAGTATTGCGTTACCTCACAATACCTTTTGCGTTCCCTCGCAAAAATAGTTTATCACTATTGTGCCTGTCGGTTTATTGACAAACTTACATGTTCACCATTAGCGAGCTAGCCTACTACTTTAATTCAGCTTTAGAATGAATATATCACACAGCCACGCATGGAAGTATGTCATATGCTGGTATTTTAACACAGTGCAGCCACGCAACATCAATGTCAATTTCACAAAGTTGTGGCAACACATCCTGTTTTGGTAACTGGATATTTCAAAATAAAAAAGTCTGATTTAATTCAGTTTGTATACAAAATAATATTTTGCGAGGTAACGAAAAAGTATTGCGAGGTAACGCAAAGATATTGCCAGGTAACGCAAAAGTATTGCGAGGTAACACAAAAGTATTGCGAGGGAACGCAAAAATATTGCGAGGTAATGCAAAAGTATTGCGAGGTAACACAAAAGTACTGCGAGGTAACGCAAAAATATTGCGAGGTACTGCAAAAATATTGCGAGGCAACGCAAAAGTATTGCGAGGTAACGCAAAGATATTGCGAGGCAACGCAAAAGTATTGCGAGGTAACACAAAAGTGCTGCGAGGTAACGCAAAAGTATTGCGAGGTAACACAAAAGTACTGTGAGGTAATGCAAAAATATTGCGAGGCAACGCAAAAGTATTGCGAGGTAATGCAATACTATTGCGAGGGAACGCAAAAGATAAAAACCCATGTCTCCTCGCGGGCTCCGTATAACAAGACAAAGTCATGTTTGGTAGATTTTAGCAACTATTTACAGTTTTTAGACCTTTTACCCAGAAGTCTCAGAGCTTTCTCTTCACAAATTACTCTGTTTGCTAATTGTTTTGCTGATTATTGGCATCACTTTGTTAGTTGTTTGTATCATTTTGCTAGCTATTAACACAATTTCCTAGCTATTAGCATTGTTTTGCTAGTTGTTATCATAGTTTTGTTCGCTGTTAGTGGTGCCTTTGATCTTTTATTTTAAATAAGCAAATGCCCTGCTCTTAGACTTTGTAGCAGGTTTTTTTCCCCACATCTCCCTTTACACTGGGAACATTTAAAGGGATCCCCGATTAGTTGTAACATTAGACTTTATTTGATAAACATATATTTTAATTGTAAAATAAAGACTGTAAAAATACTGTAGGATGTTTTGTTTCTATCATTTTTAAACTAAAAGTTTAAGAATATATTACATGGACGGGGCCATTTTATTTCCACACAAAGCATTCTGGGTAAATGATGACGTGGATAGGTCCTCGGTGCGAGGCTGCTAGCGAGCTATATCCACC
>NW_013953303.1:71949-74160 GCF_001266775.1 Austrofundulus limnaeus
GGTGGATATAGCTCGCTAGCAGCCTCGCACCGAGGACCTATCCACGTCATCATTTACCCAGAATGCTTTGTGTGTAAACAAAATGGCCCCCTCCATGTAATATTTTTTTTTACTTTTAGTTAAAAAATTTACAAAACTAAACATCCTACAGTACTTTTACAGTCTTTATTTTACAGTTAAATATATGTTTATCAAATAAAGTCTAATGTTACAACTAATCCTGGATCCCTTTAAGATGCAGAGCAGATCTTTTTGACGTCACATTTTAACGTGTATTCACTAGACAATAGGGAACATCCCAGGTGTTACCTTCACTAAGAAATGTTTTGATTCTAAAGATTCTCACTTCTTATTTCAAATATCTCAGCCTTCATTGTGTGACTCTCAGTACCTTGTACGTAGCACATGTGTATGACCCCTGCTGATTCTCTGCTGAACCTTTGAAAGAACTGAATCAAAAAAAAAAGTGGGAAATCAACCCACAAGACATTTTATTGGGTTTCCTTTTGGGTTTTGTTTAAACGACTGTGATTAAAAATTTGTCATCAAACCACAGCAGAGACATGGTTTGTGGTCTGTTTGGTTGATTGCAATAAAAGCTGGGACTATGGTAGCATGTTCTGCTTCGTCAATCCTCCACTCTTTTTACAGTGTTTATGTTGGAAGGACAGCTCCTTCTGTATTGTAGCAGTGAATGTTCTGAACATTAATGCAGTGAACCACTAAGATATGGACAGCTGCAAGAAACCATACTCACAAGTTAAATAATAAAATGATAAATCGCAGGGTGAAAAGTGGAAAAATTGGAAAATTGATGGTTTTGAGTGGCAGCACCAGCTGATCCAGTTCTTGTCAGTGGTTCTGATGTGCATCATTAATTAAAACACAAAAGTGTAAAAAGAAACATCTCGAGCATCGACTGTGTTGCATTTTTTAACATGTTGCACAACTACAGCTGTTTTTCTGTTTCTACCAGCTCTCCCTCTATTTTCTATGGTTCTTTTTCTATTGAAGTTGTTCTATGTGATGATCAAAGGTTGTGATGCACTTCCATTGTTTTAAAATATTTAATGTCTCTAAAATATGGATTAAAATCTGTTTAAACCAGTCGTCCCACTGCATTTCTTTTGTTGTCATGAGCTCAGCTCAGAAATGTACGTTGTTTTTTTTTTAAAGCTGGTTTCTCACTGATGGAACAAGGAAAAATAATCAAAGCTAATAAAATAGCTAAATAATAATAAATTGTCAGTAATCAGCACAAACTAAACTCTCAGAAAAGAGGTCTTGATGAACAGAATCTGTCTGATTTCACACTTGAGAAGGGTTTCTGAGCAGTCTTTATGTACGTAAGTGGCAGGCTGTTCTTAATACTACTAATGAACTCATATTTGTACATCACAGCAGATATTAGGCTTCTTCACCGTGCATGGGAAATTCACAGCAATAAAGCTGCACATTAAAATTCAAGAGTGAAGCAGTGAGAGATGGACCCAAGACCAGAAACACAACATGACTTTTACTAAACTCAGAAATTTGGAGGAGACCCTCTTCAAAAAAAAAAAAAAAAAAAAAAAAAAAAAAAAAAAAAAATACAAAAATGGGGATTTTCATGAGACCTATTAAATAAAAGCTGAGGAATAAAACTTGCTTTCTTGTACCAAGGTTGAATTATTATAACTACATTTTTACACAACATGGGAAAAAATTAATGCTATCAAATTATTATTTTTAATCTGATTAATCCCAAAGTAGCTGTGAATTAATCACAATTAATCTTAAATGTAATATACATTTCTATAGCATATTGATAAAATAAATTACTTGAGCTATTAATTAGTTTTTAATGTTTTTATTTAGAAAACAAATTGATGCTTCGACAGGATTTTCTGAATATAAAACAGGACCTAAAAATGCTCCAAACATATTTGAGATAGTCAAATTTAGTGCAGAATAATGAGGTTAAATCAAGAATTCAAGGATTTTCATTTCAAATGAGTACATGAGGAATGAAAGATAGATACTAAGGTCACAGTTGTCAGCAAAACATAAATAAATAAAATAAAATAAGCCATAAGAAGAAAAAAAGAAAAAAACAACATAATGTGTTACACATGGAGTTTTTTTTAAATTTATTTTATTTATTTAACTGTTATTTATGCAGGTAAACTGTTTGAGAACCACTTCTCATTTACAAACATGACCTGGCACTGA
>NW_013953303.1:80271-83033 GCF_001266775.1 Austrofundulus limnaeus
TATATATACTGTATATATCGCCCGTGTTTTAAGATTGATGTAATTCTGGTTCCTGGCCAGCAGGGGGACGCTGTGGTGACCGGGTTTACTCCACTGTTCAAACGAGGAAGAAGTCAACAGCGGTCTGAGCTGCTACTTGTTTAGATGGTTTGTAAGGTAAAAAATAACGCCAGGACTAATGTTTGGTGTTTGATTTTGACTTATTTTGTCCAAAAATCCCAAATTATCGTGTTTAACGTGACTTTTGAAGGACTGTGTGTCCGCAGCTGCTGGCTTCAGCTCGCTGTAGCATCCTTAGCGCCTAGCGGGACTAAATCAGGTCGCTTTTTAAGGATGAATTTGATGGAAAACAAAACTCTGTACCTGCCCATACAACACCAGATCTGGCACGAGCGAGCTGTTTATTCCTCCCGGCTGGAGTCTGCAACAGCAACGCTGAAGGCAAACTGGAAGTTCTGGTCTTTTATCCATATACACGGTTCTTCAGGGCCTGGTGCGTCCACTACAGGACTACGGCTGCATCGCAGGCCACTCGAACAAACATTAACTTCCCTCATGAATTGATAATAGTTTTTCTATGTGTTGTTGGTGGTTCGGGCATGCATCTAAATTATTTTAAACAAGACATAACAATCGTCAAACAATAGATCATAAAAGTCAATACTTAAAAGGGAAACTGGGAAAATGGTGAAGTGCTTTTAACATCAGTATCTAACTGATAAATTCCTTCAACACGACTATAAAGTCTATCATCAGTCTACAACCTAGGACAGGGGTCTGCAACCTGCGGCTCTGGGGCCACATGTGACTCTTTGGTCCCTCTGCAATGACTTGCAATGACTCTTTGAAAACATGACCAAACATAAAATAATTTAAAATAATGTTTTTTTTACCCACAACAGAAGCAATTTTTATGCAAATATGTAATCAATACTACTAATACAAAAAGTAAAACATGTTAGCCTGTGTTTTACTTAAATATTCCAATTTCTTTATATGATCTTTCTCTTAAATCCATCAGAGTTACCTTTAAATAATTTGGAAACTCCATAATAAGAAATGGGGGGAAAAAAGTATGCCTGAATAATTCAGTTCTATTAGTTTTTATGAAATTCGGTATAAACTATAAACAGTATTTTTCTTGTTTACATGAATACTGTCTTTTTATTTGTCCTGATGTGTATGATAATAAATAATATAATAATAATAATGACAATATTTTTTTTGTTTTATAATGTCACCTCCACTGACCATAAAAGTTCCCGAAAAGACCTTGAAAAGGCCCGTGGGCCACATGTTGATAATCACAGTTGTAGCTTGTTTTGCGGCTCTGGACACGTTTTATTAGTGAGACAATGAGCAGAAATGGCTCTTTTGATTGTAAAAGTTGCAGACCCCTGACCTACGGTGTCCTGGGTCCACGTGCACTTATGGACCCCCTTATGTTGGAACATGGTGTTTGTGATGGACAAACTGGGACTAGGACAGAAGTCCAACAACAAAACACCACTCAGGTTCAGATCACACTGACATTACCCACATGAGCACTGCAGTCCCCCAGCAGAATAAAGGAATCCCCAGCTGCAGCACCTTCCAGCACTCCCACTGAAACACTGAACTGCTGTTTGGCCTGTAGACACTGATTTCCTGTGTGGCTCCTCCCCCAGTTTACCCACTAGGACACTGATGGGTCTTGGAGAGGAGACGATGTCTCCCTCTTGGTTTGGAGGCGATGGACCGGACTCACAGCCACCTGGGGGTGACCTGTGTGGCTGAGTCTGACGTGTCTCCTCCGGGAGTCATCGGGCGGGAGCCTTTAGCTCGGCCTCCAGCTACCCTTCTTCCAGTGGTCGCTCCCTTCTCGAACCCCGGCCTCTGGATCAGCGTAGTAGCTCAGGACACCTCCAGCTGCCGTTCACCACTGTTCACTGGTACCCGCTCCCTCGTAGGATGTGCACTTCTTATTGTGACTGAGATGACATTTAGTGACCTGTACAATAGGTCTCAAGGGAACTGTTCATCTGAGTTATCCTTTCTCCCCAGGTTAATAACCATTAGAAATGAACCTATTATTGTTTTAATACCTCATATAATCACCTCTTGGCCCCAAAGTAACCATACTCTTTAACATGTTAATACCTTACATTTAAAAACACATTAATTATCACAGTACATTAGTTAAATCACACATTGCAATTAAGCATATAATCATTACTCAGGTTATACATATATTTGCCAGCATTAAAATTGATAATTTTAATAAATCACTTCTGTTCTCTCTGTTTCTTGACCTTCTCCTCTTGGCCTCCATTTCGATCCTTTCTGTGGCTCCTCTTCCTGTCGTGCTCTCTTCTCCGCTGAGGGTCAAGAGGGGGCTCTGTGGGTCTGATTCCAACTCTGGCTGTGATTGGTGTAGTCGGGTCTCTTGACAACACATACAACAGTCAGAGTCTGTCCCCCAAACAGAAGGTGCAGGGAAACTAGCCTCTTATCTACTGGGGAAAACTCCAACTGGACCAATTTATTCTGCAGCAAACATAGTTAATGAGCTGCAGAGGATCTTAAGAGCTGACTGGTCTATAGTTCCAGTAAAACAACAAAAACCCTCTCAGACAAAAAAACAGTCCTCTTCATGTCCACTTCTTGAAGTCCTTGGGAGAACAGGAGGATGTTCACTATTCCTGGATTTATTCACACATTGTAAACACAAACACAAACACACACACACACACACACACACACACACACACACACACACACAC
>NW_013953303.1:83112-84685 GCF_001266775.1 Austrofundulus limnaeus
ACACACACACACACACACACACACACACACACACACACACACACACACACACACACACACACACACACACACACCTCTGAGACAAATCCAGGTCTCAGTGCAGCTGAGCTCAGCGCTTTCCAGAAACACACACGCTCTGCCCCTCCTGATGTAATTGTGTGTGTTACTGTGTGTGTTGCCACAGTTTAAAGCAGGGGTGCCCAAACATTTTCCCCGAGGGGGCCAAAATGAAAATCTATCCACGGCTGCGGGCCAAATGCAGTAATATAATACATGAAATACAAATACTTTTTAAAGTAAAGTCCTTTATTTTTAACGATCAAGCTGTGCAATGGCCCTCTTTTATTTTGGTCTGTGCACTTAGAGAAAGTCTGCCATTCGCTCAAATAGCAAAGCCTCATGGGACATTTCATAAATTGATAAAATATGAGTTTTTGTGGCCTTATAAAGTGTGCAAATCTACATGTGGGGTTAAATCTGATCTAAATATTTCTTGTTGTCATTTCATGTTTCATGTTTAATCCTATTAAATCAAAGATAAAGTCAGCAACATGAATGAAAACTACCTTCACTACAACACTTTTATATAGTCATTTGACCAATGGAAATACTGTGTTTATACATAGGATCACAGGTTACAACCTTATAACTTTGGCAACTGTTGGTGGGCCAAATCAAATGGCTTGGCGGGCCAAATTTGGCCCACGGGCCCCACTTTGGGCTCCACTGGTTTAAAGAAAGTCAGACCTGCCAGAATATGAGCCCACAGCAGTAATGCAGTTATCTGTGTTTAAAACCTGATGATAGACGACAAACTGAGAGGAGCGAGTAGGATGTGGTGAGAAGCAGAGGATGCAGCAGACAGCAGGTGAGCAGTGATGTCACCGTCATCAGATCTGCTTGATCGTGGTCAGAGATCGCTGCCTGAGATGATAAATATTGACCTGATGAAGTCACTGAGAACAGCTCCAGCTGCTCTGACTTTATCACCACTTCAGAGTGAGAGGAATGAAAGCTGAGGGAGGAGCGCTGATCCTGGGTCTCAGTCAAAGATTTTCTCTAAAATGTACCAAACAATCTTTGTTTTAATAATTGTTCTTAGAAACTGGGACCCAGGCTTTTGTTTGGTTTGCCGTTTTTCTTTCTCCAAGCTACACGGGATTAGTAGGACCTATTAAATATAATAACTAGACTCTGTCATGGTACAGAGTACGGTTTTTGCAACAGAATGATGTCCTTATATGAGGACACTGGGTCTAAGAGTCTTGAAGAATCTTGAAGAATTTTCTTCATTGAGAAATACCTGAGGAACTTGAAAAACTTTATGATAGCCTTTCCAGTGGAACCATTTCCCTGGTTATTTTGGCCGTACAGCAGCAACTGGTTACCAGAACAAGATCTGTAGCTGTGTTTCCATTGCAAATGTGCACAAAACTTTGTCGATATTCTGGTAATGTTTAAAAAGCACAGTTTCACAACTGCAGTGTTTCCATTAAGTAAGAAATGCTATTAAAGTCACGCGTGAATACGTTTGTTCTCATGATAAGTCTTTACAAACATGGCGGCGATGGAT
>NW_013953303.1:90625-94618 GCF_001266775.1 Austrofundulus limnaeus
AGGTGGGGCTGCCATGCACCGGTGCCACCGGACCCTCTGACCACCATCAGTAGGCAAGACGGGTGAAGTGTCTTGCCCAAGGACACAACGACTGCAACGGATGGATGGGGGATTGAACCGGCGACCTTCCGGTTCCAGGACAACTCCCCTAACCACTCCACCACAGCCGCCCCATTATGTGTTTTTCTGTTTTATTTTTCAATTTAACTAAAACAATTTAGTTCACTATGTTTTACTATGAAATATATATGGTTATTTGTGCTTAAGTCTTAAACAAATATCTTAAATTTTATGTTAGTTTGAATAATTCAGCAACATACAGGTGGTGGTGTGCACAGACTCCGAAGCAGTAATTGAAAGTTTTCAAGGAAAAGGAAATAATAGGAAAGATTTAGTATTAGCAATTCAACACAGTTTATTTAGGTTACACAGGGGTGGCATAGATATCTGGTTTTGTTGGGTCCCAGCACACGAAGGAGTAAAAGGCAACGAAAAGGCAGATGAATTAGCAAAAAGGGCTTTAACAATAACAATTAGAATTGCTTTTGGGAAAGGAGAAGGGAAATCAGTAATTAAGAGTAAAGAAATAAAAACATGGCAAAAAAGTGGAATGAAGATAAAAAAGGAAGGAGTTTATATAAAATACAGAATTCAGTGTTAGTTAAAAATATCAGTGAGAAAAACTGAAGAGAAGAAATAATAATGATGAGATGAAGAGTAGTCATACCTATTTAAATGACATTTTATGTATAACTGGGAGGACAGATAATGATAAATGTGAAGGATGTAGAGAAAAAGAAAATGTTGAACGTGTGTTGATGAACTGTAAAACAAATGAGCCTAAAAGGGACAGAGTGAGAAATATAATGAGGACAGGAGTGGAGTTTAAAGGGTTTACTGGGAACTGAAGGAACATAGTGGATATTTACAGATTAAGGAAAGCATTATTTAACTATCTCTATGAAACAAAACTGAAACAATGGGATTTAAGTGATGTGAAGTAGTGTTGCTACACAGTCGTGTACAGTAGGGGGCGGTATGCTCCTTAAAGTTGTGATACGCCACATTAGAACAGAAGAAGAAGAATGTCTCGCAGATGTTTGGGGACTAAAGTTAACAGAGATGTCGAGACAAGAAGTCAGACAGCTACTGGAGGCTAAAGTGGAAGAAAAGGAGGAGATTTTAGAACGAACAACAAGAGATGAACAGGAACTGTTGAGTTTTGGTGAAACGGATCAACAGAACAACAACAACCAACTCTCTACATTAGGTTTGTATTGATTTTAAATGATTTCACTCTTGTGTCGTACTGTTAAAGTGTTATGCTAGCTAATGCAGTTAGCTTCATAAAGATCGAACAAGTACTCTTTAGCTTGCTAACTGGTTACAGAGCTTCAACTTTCACGATATGAAACGAAGCTGCTAGCTCGTTGCTAACTACACAGACGTGTTCACACACCTGGTGTTACAACATATATTGTGAACATGATATTTTTGCCGAACATGGGCACAAAGAAGATGTTACGCCAAAAAGTGAAGCATTTGATCAGAGGCTGAGGACACTTACGCATAATAAAAATAAATAAATAAGTAAATAAAATAAAGCTACATTGACATGCCTCTAACACATGGTCACAGAATATGACAGCTGTTGTCATATATTGTGACTTCACAGTAGCTTTGGTAAGTAGTAAAAATATTTATTTAAAAACTGTCTTTGCTGATAGTTTACATCATCTACTATCCGAAAAATAACATTTGACCACTGAAATGTTGAGTGTTATTAAATAATTACAGGGTCACAGAATATGATAACTGTTGTCATATATTGTGACTTCACTATAACTTAGTGAATAGTAGAAATATTTGTTCAAAAACTGTTTCTACTCATTGTTTACATCAGCAAAAACAATTTAAAAATGAACAATCAGCAGAAGCAGTTTTTTTATGTAAATATTTTTACTATTTACAAAGCTACAGTGAAGTCACAATATATGATAGCAGCTGTCATATTCTGTGACCATGTATATCAGTCAAAAGGTTTTTTTTAATTTTTTTATTTTTATTTTTTTGCATACGTGCCTTCATCCTCTGATCAAAGGCTACATTTTTGGCGTAACATATTCTTCTTTGTGATCATGTTCGGCCAGGTTCTGTTGTAGAACTGCAACAGTGCCCCCTCTGGTCACAAAATATGATATGTATATGTGATCCTGCGTCCTGTGACACGACATAACTTTTCTACAGCGGGAGGGGGAAATTTTGAGGATTAATTCTCGCTATACGTGTTTTAAAACATGTTATTTCATCAGTAAATTGCGAACTCCTCCTGCTCAGTTGTTTTTGCACTTGCAGCCATTTTGACACAGGTGCGACGACGTAACTGACAACAGGATGGTAGAGGGTGAATTTCTACTGTTGGCCAACTTCATACAGTTTATACCATCTATCGCATATACCGTGCAGTCCTATTTCCGATGCATATTTGTGGCCGATAATTGGTCCAAACTAATAGTAACCCACATGGGTTCACATGGTCTGACCAATCAGAATGTGTATTGTTAGTTTTGGGGGTGTGTACTTTTATGATTGACTGACAGCTGCCAACATATCAGGTCAAGGAAGAAGTTTGTTAGCAGTGGTCCAGGCAGTTCTTAATAAAGCGAATAAACTGTATTTGTCAGAACAAATTTGAAAGAATATCAAGCTACTTAACGCTGGTAGAACATTTTGAACCAGCTGCCTAAACAGATGAACCTGTAGAAGGATGTTTACTGCCTCATTAGTCCTGAGAGAAGGTGGCGCGGCTCGCGCAGGTGGATACTATGTTAGCGGAAGAGGAGCAAATAAATGAAGTGCAAGAGGAGCAGAGAGGACCAGGGAAGGGAGACAAGTCTGGTGATTACCTGTAAAACACTGACCCGGGTCACTGAGACAATATCATCGACCAAGAAGTGCGTGGGTTGTGGGAGAAAACGTGACAGATGTAGATAAATTGGATCATCGCGGGAGCGCACTACATGTTAGTTTTGTTTTAATTTGTTTTTTCTGCTGCTTTAGTTTTTTGATTAACACTAAAATATATCAGCGTTAAAGCAAAGGTGTCTCCATTTAACCTTTTGTATTTGTCCCCAAAACTCATAATGTTCTGTTAAAGTAATTCCTTTAAATGTTTGTAGTTTATTATAAATTATCTGCAATAATGGATCTTTTTATAAGACATAGTTTTGTCGATTTAGGCAAGTTAAATTTTATCAGTTTGAAAACAAATTGTGACCTAACTGTACTATGGTCAATGGATTTAATGATCAAATCCGTCCGTCCGTCCGTTTTCTGCCGCTTATCCGGGGTCAGATCGTGGGGGCAGCAGCCTAAGCAGAGAGACCCAGACTTCCCTCTCCCCAGCCACTTGGGCCAGCTCGTCCGGGGGAATCCCAAGATGTTCCCAGGCCAGCCCAAGGAACATAGTCCCTCCAGCGTGTCCTGGGTCTTTCTTTGGGCCTCCTCCCAGTGGGACGTGTCCAGAACACCTCACCATGGAGGCATCCAGTAGGAATCCTAACCAGATGCCCGAGCCACCTTAACTGGCTCCTCTCGACGTGGAGGAGCAGCGGCTCTACTCTGAGTCCCTCCTGGATGACGGAGCTTCTCACCCTATCTCTAAGAGAGAGCCCAGACACCCTGTGAAGGAAACTAATTTCGGTCACTTGTATCCGTGATCTTGGTCTTTCGGTCACTACCCAAAGTTCGTGACCATAGATGAGGGTAGGAACGTAGACCGACCGGTAAACCAGGAGCTTGGCCTTCTGGCTCAGTTCCCGTTTCACCACGACAGACCAGGGGTCTCATTTATAAAGGATTGCATGGAAACCATACTAAAAGTGAACGTACGGCCAAAAGGCAGAAATGGCATACGCCAAAAAAATTTCAGATTTATAAAACCGTACGTACGCACGTTTCTGTGCATCTTTCCTTTATAAATCAGAGCTTCAC
>NW_013953303.1:97949-99848 GCF_001266775.1 Austrofundulus limnaeus
ACGCATGGGTCAGAGCTGGTGTGAGGCACCGCACATTTTCACGTCAAGTTTGGATTTTATAAATCACAACCTTGGCGTAAAAAGTGGCGTACACAAGTTTCTGGGCTCAAATTGTAGGTACGCCAGTTTTATAAATCCGACCCCAGTACAGTGCCCGCATCACTGCAGATGCAGCATCAATCTGCCTGTCAATCTCCCCTCTCCATTCTTCCCTCATTCGTGAACAAGACCCCGAGATACTTGAACTCCTCAACTTGGGGCAGGACCTCTTCCCTGACCCGGAGGCGGCACACTACCGGTGTCCAGCTCAAGACCATGGTCTCAGATTTGGAGGCACTGATCCTCATCCCAGCCGCTTCACACTTGGCTGTGAACCGCTCCAGTGAGAGCTGGAGATCATGATCTGATGAAGCCAATAGGACCACATCATCTGCAAAAAGCAGAGATGTGATCCTAAGGTCACAAAAAGGATCCTCTCAACACCTTGGCTGCATCTAGAAATTCTGTCCATAAAAGTTATGAACAGAATCGGTGACGAAGGGTAACCTTGGGATCGCCTTCTCCAAGTCCACAAAACACATGTAGACTGGTTGGGCAAACTCCCATGCATCCTCCAGGACCCTGCTGAGGGTGTAGAGCTGGTCTGCTGTTACACGACTAGGACAAAAACCACACTGCTCTTCCTGAATCTGAGATTCGACTATCCAACGGACCCTCCTCTCCAGAACCCCTGAATAGACCTTACCAGGGAGGCTCAGAAGTGTGATCCCCCTATAGTTGGAACACACTCTGAGGTCCCACTTTTTAAATAGGGGGACCACCACCCCAGTCTGTGAATCCAGAGGAACTGCCCAGATGTCCACGCAATATTGTAGAGTCGCGTCAACCGATGTAACCCCACAACATCTAGAGCCTTAAGGAACTCCGGGCGAATCACATCCACCCCCAGTGCCCTGCCACGGAGGAGCTTTTTGACCACCTCGGTGACCTCAGCACCAGAGATTGGAGAGTCCGACTCAGGGTCCCCAGGCTCTGCTTCCTCATGGGAAGACGTGTTGGTAGGATTGAGGAGGTCTTCAAAGTATTCCACCCACCGACCCACAATGTCCCGAGATGAGGTAAGCAGGGCACCATCCCCACCATAAATAGTGTTGGTGGTGAACCGCTTTTACCCCGAGATGCTGGATGGTGGACCAGAATTGCCTCGAAGCCGTACTGAAGTCTTTTTCCATGGCCTCTCCGAACTCTTCCCACGCCTGAGTTTTTGCCTCAGCGATCACCCGAGCCACAATCTGCTTGGACTGTTGATACCTATTGGCTGCTTCTGGAGTCCCACAGGCCAAAAATACCCGATAGTACTCCTTCTTCAGCCTGACAGCATCCCTCACCGCCGGTGTCCACTAGCGGGTTCAAGGGTTGCCGCTACGACAGGCACCAACAACCTTATGGCCACAGCTCATGTAAACCGCCTCAACAATGGAGGCACGGAACATGGCCCACTCGGACTCAATATCCCCCACCTTCCCCGAAACGTGTTCAAAGTTGCCCCGGAGATGTGAGTTGAATCTCCGTCTGATGGGAGACTCTGACAGATGTTCCCAGCAGACCCTCACTATACGTTTAGGTCTGCCAGGTCTGACCGGCGTCCTCCCCCACCAACGGAGCCAACTTACCACCAGGTAGTGGTCAGTTGACGGCTCCGCCCCTCTCTTCACATGAGTGTCCAAAACATGTGGCCGCAGATCAGATGAAACAACAACAAAGTCGATCATTGAACTGCGGCTTAGGGTGTCCTGGTGCCAAGAACACATATGGACACCCTTATGCTTGAACATGGTGTTTGTTATGGACAATCCATGACGAGCACAGAAGTCCAATAACAAAACACCACTCTGGTTC
>NW_013953303.1:100198-104713 GCF_001266775.1 Austrofundulus limnaeus
GGGTTGGGTTCCTCCCAACCACGCCTCTCCAGGTCTCACTGTCATTACCCATGTGAGCATTGAAGTCACCCAGCAGAACGAGGGAGTCCCCATTAGGAGCGCTCTCCAGCACCCCATCCAAGGACTCCAGAAAGGGTGGGTAATCTGAACTGCTGTTAGGTGCATGGGCACAAACAGTCAGGACCCATCCCCCCACCCGTAGGCAGAGGGAGGCTACCCTCTCATTCACCGGGGTGAACCCCAACATACAGGCACCGAGATGGGGGACAATAAGTATGTCCACTCCTGCTCTGCGCCTCTCAGCATGGGCAACTCCAGAGTGGAAGAGTGTCCAACCCCTCTCGAGGAGACTGGTTCCAGAGCCAGAGCAGTGCGTCGAGGTGAGTCCAACTATATTTAGTTGGAACCTCTCAACCACACACACTAGCTCAGGCTCCTTCCCCACCAGAGAGTTGACATTCCACGTCCCTAGAGCCAGCTTCCGTAGCCGAGGATCGGACCATCCAAGGTCCCCACTGTAAGAGTGAGCTTAAGGTGAGTTAAGCTTTTCCCACATCTCTCATACACAAGGTTATGAGGAAACTTTTACCAAGGTATTTCTCATTACTTGTTAAAATCTTGACTGTGCAAAGTGAAAGTGACGCAATAAGTGAACACTCAAACGAGTTCAAGTTGATTCATAAAAGACTATTCAATCATTTATTTACACAAATTGAACAGATCGTAAGTTACACTTGATTGTGTTTATTCCTATAACAAGCGTCAGAGTTAAATGAGATAAAACCCGCGTCTGAATTTCAATTCACATCAACTCAGATTACTTATATAGAACAGTTAAAAACATCAGTTCTGATGTTAACAACCAAACAATTTTACTGGCACTTTAGCTTAAGTTTTGGCAAATTAAAAACAAGGAAAGGAGGAAAGTAAGTTTAGTATGTTACTACGACTTTTGTCAAAGTGTGGGTCAACCGGAACTGCACGTCTTTTTTAAGCTCAGGTTCCACATGACACGTTACTTCGAGCACATCAGCTTTTACCTGATGATGGCTTCTTAAGGCACCCTCGGGGTAGGAGCTGGCTCGCCTCTGATCAGTCAGGGAACTGATGTCGGCTCGCTAACCGGTCATTGGCAAACGGGTGTTTTTCCAGGTAACGCGTCTGTTTCAGTCCAAGCCAGAAAAATTCAAGCCGTATCCAGTTCCTCCTTCCAAAATAAAATCTCCCCTCGGGAGTTAAAAACACACTTAGAGGCTTGGCCTCGGGTTGGAACCACCGGCAGGCGTGCCGGGTCCCTGGCTGTGAAATCTTCCCTAATTAGCTCATGGGATCAGACTTTAAGCCAAAGCTGAGGTTTCTTCGGAGAGAATCCCAGCTGTCTTCCTAGGTTGGAATCAGGAAGAAGAGTGTGTCACTCAAAGCCATCCGGGTTAGTAAAAGAAACGGACGAACTTTGGTTCCGCCCTCAGGCTTAGAGATGAGTCAGAGTAGAAAGACAAAGATTCGCCAGCTGGCGCCAGCCCAAGGTTAAAATTCAGTGGTTGTACAACAACATGATATGATAACCTCTTTTCAGCCTTCTTCTCTAAGAGACTAAGAGACTCTAAGAGAAATCACTGCAAAACATTTATGATGATTAATTAACATTTCTGTTGTATAATCAGTTCTGAAACTTCTGTTAGTCCAGATAAATGAAAGATTTTCTCAGGGAAAAATCCACAATTATATTACTGTGTTCACAGTAAAATAAAAACAGTGATTTACATAAAAACACAATGAAAACATTGTAATCAGATTCTCTGTGATTTTTTATACCATTATAAATCTTTAAGGCACGATAAAAGAAAATAAATCGTTCCACTTGTCCTGTGACAGGCATAATCATGATTTAACAAATGTATAAACATTCTTAGTTAAACAACAAATGAATCACGAACAGAAGAGATTGTTCTGTCCATTATCTGATTAAGAGAACTGAGGTTAGAATGACCTGTCATGGCCTAAATAGAGCTCAGTTTGTGACAGAGTTCTTGTCCTCTCGTCAGGCCTGTCCGAGGCCTGCTTTGAGGCAGTAAATCTTGTTTCTTAACTCGAGGTGACCCCACACTACCTTCGACCACTGCCCAACACACATTGCACCCGAACCCTACGGCCCTTCCTACAGGTGGTGAGTCCATGGGAAGGGGGACCCACGTCTCCTCTTCGGGCTGTGCCTGACCGGGCTCCATGGGTGAAAGCCCTGCCACCAGGCGCTTCTCCAATGTGCCCCACCTCCAGGCCTGGCTCCAGAGTGGGGCCCCGGTGACCCGCGTCCGGGCGAGGGAACACTGAATCCATTTATTGTGTTCATCATAGGGGTCTTTGGGCTGCACTTTAATTCCTCACCTAGGATCTGTTGTCTTGGGTGACCCTACAGGGGGCATGAAGCTCCCGACAACATAGCTCCTAGGATCATTGGGACACTCAAACCTATCTACCACGATAAGGTGGCAGCCCACGGAGAGGTTAATGATCAAATATGAAATATAAATGAGGGGTTTTATATTCTGTTGATTTTGTTTGCCTGTATTGTTACCAGTGGTTTTTAATATTCATGTATTTTTAATGACAAGAAAGTTCAAAGTTAAATTGTAATTTTCTAAAATAATTTCACCTCAATGCGATTGTTCACTGGTCAAAGCTTAAAGTGATAAAATGACACTGAATGAGTGATTCTGGTTTTATATGATGTTATATTCAAACGGGTGATATTTTAAAAGTGTAGCATAGGTAGTCCTGATATTATTGTTTGTTCAGACAGGTGGTGGTGTTTTGTAGGGTTGTGGGGAGATGGCCCTAAATATTTGGGGGCCCTAAGCAGGATATGTATCTGGTGCCCAACTTTTCCATGTAGACTGTAAAAGACATGAAAAAACAAATGCTGTGCGTGTTAGTATGAACCTTGTGCATAAAATTCTACCTGTAAGATCATAGCGTACTATAGTTTACTGCTAACTGAGTTGACTAAATGCTGTATGACTGTGTTGATGGGTAAATGAGGACACGGATTGGGTAGTTAAGCACCTTGAGTGTCTTGGGTGGGTAGAAAGATGCTGTGTAAATTAGGGCTGAAATGATTCCTCAAAAAATTCAAGTATTTCAATTACAAAATATCCTTGTGGCAAATTATCTGCCTTGAAGAATACATACTGTTAATACAGTGCACTTTCATCCGGCCGGAATGTTATGGGTTACACAACCCTACGAAGTTAGCTCTTCCACTACATTGTCGACGTGTGTATGCTTGCTAAGCACTATATTAACCATTAGAAGAAGACAAAGAGTGCCAAAACGAATTGCTCGGAAAATGACAAATTATAAAAAGCATGGGAACATTTAAAACTAAACAGAAAAGACGACAACGTGCAATATGCTGTATATCCTCAATGTTTCTGCACTGGAACAAAAACAGCTGCTGCATGTAGTGAAAGCGTTCGGAGTTAACAACAGGTATTTGTTTATGTTCCCGTTGCAAAATACAGTTACCTAAATCTGTGATAATCTGTCATGTCACAGATGTACAAGGAGGAGGTATATTTTGGCTAATGTTATTTGTGCTGACTAGTCATGGCAGAGTTTTATTAAACAGTGTGTAAGTTGTTGTGATTAAAAACAATACTGTAAGTTTGTCAGATAAAAATAAAAGCACAGCAACAGATCGACAGCTTGAACTGCAACACGTTTGTTAATATGCTTTTGCTGCTTTTTCTAATCTTAGCCTTCATTACCACTGTCATATTTGTTTGTAGCTAAGCAGTCAAGACAATATTTTATTGCCTAAATGGGAACCCTGCACCAACCTAATAACAGTCTTTAAAAATAACAATTTTTTGTTACAATTATCAAGTGAACTCTACAAAACTCAATTGCAGCACCCAAATGTTTATGTTACCCATTTACTTTTTTAATTTCTAAACAAAAAAATTACAACTTTCAGTTTTCCAATCCATATCAATGAATTTTAGGCCTGTCGCGATAGTCAATAAATCAATTAATCGCACGATAACTTTTTTTGAGGTCGGTTAAAAAAAAGACAGCGATAAGTTTCATTTTCCTGCTTGTTTTTTTCCGTCGTCTCTCTCCCTCTCTGTGCTCCACTACACAGGAGCGCAACTGACCCCTCCCCTCCTGTTTTCTTAGTGTGGGAGGAGTCAACTCTTGCTTTAGCATGATAGCTCGTTGCTAAATAAACGCTTCAAAGCAGAACGCGGCTGCAGAAGCGTCGGAGCACTAAAGCCTGGATTTCGCTGCGGAGGGAGAGAGACAGAGACAGAGACAGAGACAGAGACAGAGAGAGAGAGAGAGAGAGAGGAGAAGAAGGGGTGGGGGCTGAACCTCCCCCAGACCCGCGACAAACTCAAGACTTTACCTGTAGCTCCAAAAAATAACAGGAAACTTAAACACACCATTTGTGTTTTAACAAAACACCCAAAAACCCTGCAGCTGTCCCAACAACTCTTGAGGAAGCCTCTGAAC
>NW_013953303.1:106662-109338 GCF_001266775.1 Austrofundulus limnaeus
CGCCTCCACCATAGACTTTGCATGTAAACCTGCTGCTCCTGACGCTGAAATCGCGTTTGGTGTGAACGCACCATAATGGTGAATGCCATGGGCTTTCATGTGAGAGTTCACGGTTCAAAACCCAGCTTCAGCAACTTTAATAACAATTCTCTTCAATCTTCATATTGTCACACAATTACCCTCATTACAAACACCTGCTGACATGACAGGCACAAGCTGGTATAGAAATCACATTTGAACTTGGTCACATTTCATTCTGCAAGTCCACGGCTGCAGGCAAAGCCATGCTGCAATGACATGCTACAACGCAATGCACACTTGTTTTTACATCGTAAAAACCCATGTCTAGTTACTGTTGTTGTTGTTGTTGTTGTTGTTGTTGTTGGTGTGAATATAGTTATAATTGTTCATACTGTTTGTTTTCAGTGGTTCCTGCAGATGTTCAGCAGTTGGTGTTGATTCCAGAAGAGGCTACTGAAGAATGGAGGCCTGGTGTGGACCAGCAGGATCCAGAGCCCCTCCACATAAAGGAGGAGGAGGAGGAGGAGGAACTCTGCACCAGTCTGAAGGAAGAGCAGCTCAGTGTGAAAGAGGAGACTGATGCCACCAGGTTTCCCTCCAATGCTGTTCCTTTACAGAGTGATGATGATGATGAAGAGAAACCTCTGTTGTCACAGCTTCAGCAGCACAAAGTAAAAGACCATGATCTTCCAACCAGCAGCTCAGCTGTCCAGAAGGAAGCAGCGACTGAGGGAGGAGACTGTGTAGCAACAGAAACTAAAAGGGACCAAGATCTGAATACTGATGAAGGTGATTTAGACTCTTCAGAGACTGAAGTCAGTGATGATGATGATGATGATGATGATGATGATGATGATGATGATGATGATGATGGGAACAATCCTAATTTTCAGCTAAAATATAAACCAGATTCTGGGTCAAAAACTGAAAACAGTTACAAAGGCTGGAAGAAGAGCAGACTTCATAAGTCAAGTTCAAACAACACATCTTCGATCTGCTCTGAGTGTGGGAAGATGTTTGTCAACAACTATTCTCTTCAGAGACACATTAGGCTTCACACAGGAGAGAAACCATTTGTTTGTCATGTTTGTGAACACAAGTTTTTTGATAAATCAACTTTAAACACACACATGAGAATCCACACAGGACAGAAACCATTTGTCTGTGATCTGTGTGGACAAAGGTTTGGACAAAAGTCAACTTTAAACACACACATGAGAATCCACACAGGACAGAAACCATTTGCTTGTGATGTTTGTGACCAAAGATTTAGCCGCAAAACAAATTTAAATGCACACATGAGGATCCACAAAGGACAGAAACCATTTGCTTGTGTTGTTTGTAAACACAGATTTATCGATAAATCAAATTTAAACACACACATGATGATCCACACAGGACAAAAACCATTTGCTTGTGATGTTTGTGAACAAAGATTTAGTCGGAAAACAAATTTAAATGCACACATGATTATCCACACAGGTGAGAAACCATTTGCTTGTGATGTTTGTGAACAAAGATTTAACTATAAATCAGCTTTACACAGACACATGATTATCCACACAGGACAAAAAGTATTTGCTTGTGACGTTTGTGAACAAAGATTTAGCCGGAAAACAAATTTAAATGCACACATTATTATCCACACAGGAGAGAAACCATTTGCTTGTGTTAATTGTGAACAAAGATTTAACTGTAAATCGGCTTTAAACAGACACATGAGGATCCACACTGGGCAAAGACCATTTGCTTGTGATGTTTGTGAACAAAGATTTAACCGCAAAACAAATTTAAATACACACATGATGATCCACACAGGACAGAAACCATTTGCTTGTGATGTTTGTGAACTAAGATTTAGCCGCAAAACTAAATTAAACACACACATGATGATCCACACAGGACAGAAGTCATTTGCTTGTGATGTTTGTTAACACAGTTTTTGCCGCAAAATTTTTTTTAAATGCGCACATGAGGACACGGATTTTTCGAAAATTCCACTTTAAAAAGACACACAAGGATCCACACAGGACAGAAACCATTTGCTTGTGATGTTTGTGAACTGAGATTTAGCCACAAAACCAAATTAAAACCTAACCACAAAACCTAATTTCCCTATGGGATCAATAAAGTATTTTTGAACTGAATCGAATTGAAATTAAACACACACATGATGATCCACACAGGACAGAAACCATTTGCTTGTGATGTTTGTGAGCGAAGATTTAACTACAAAGCAACTTTAAACAAACGATGTTCCACACAGGAGACAAACTATTTCTTTGTGATGTTTGTGACCAAAGATTTAGAGATAAATCAACTTTAAACGATATGAGGATCCACACAGGACAGAAATAATTTGCTTGTGATGTTTTTAAACACATACAATAAAACCTTAAACTGAACTGTACTTTAAACCCAAATGTCTTTGTGTATAATTTAAAAATGACTTCTTATTCCAATAGTTTTGGAGGAAACTATTTCAGTGTTTTATTTCTGTGCAAAAATCCACATTTTAAATGACACAAAATGAATGCTGCAGTAGGATCACTTCTTCCTTACTTCAGAGCCTCAAGTAAGATGATGGATGGATGGATGGATGGATGGATGGATGGATGGATGGATGGATGGATGGATGGATGGATGGATGGATGG
>NW_013953303.1:109358-110798 GCF_001266775.1 Austrofundulus limnaeus
GATGGATGGATGGATGGATGGATGGATGGATGGATGGATGGATGGATGGATGGATGTTTTTTTTATAAATCCCTAGGGGAAATTCAAGGCTTCCAGCTACTGTACATTTACAGACAATGAAAATAAAAAAGTAAAATATGCATTAAAAACAAATATAAACACACCAGAGATGCAAGTTATCAATTAATGAATTAATCTGAAGTTGATTGATCTTATCGATTGACTAATATTAACTGATAAGTGGCCATTTTCCTAAAAAACCGACATTTCTCTTGAATCAAGTGTCTTTCTATGACATTAAGGGCTTAGTTTTTACACACTAAATTAAAAAAAATAGTACAGTATTTTATGAAGTTTATTGTGCCAGCTGTATTAAACACTGACTGAATAAACAGAAAATTGTGGATTTCTCACATTATTAAAYTTGGACATATTTATAAAATATAACAACTGGAATCTACTAGGTTGCTAGTTGGGTGGGGTAGCCATATAAAACACTACTCTGAACAGAGAGTTGTAAAACTAACATTTAAACACAGGGTAACATTTTAACCTAAAGATTTACTCAAAAACAAACTATAAACATAATAAAATATACCTAAGAGGAGTGGGATATAAATGAGTATTGGCAACTGTGTGTTTGTTTACATTCCCACTGGTTCAGTCTGGGCTGCTCACTGTGACTTGACATCAGTTACTGTCCATTTGTTTGGTTCACTGGCCAGGTTACGTCACATTGATTAACTTCACATTAATTATTTGTAGTGACTGTAACTTTATTTGTTTTTGTTCTTTCACAAAAGTTAAACTCAGCAAGAAGAAGCTAACGTTAGCTACAGTTAGCTTACCGTTCTCTGTCGTCCTGCTCTCTTGTCTTTAGTCTCAAACTGCTGGATGGTATGTTCAAATTTGGTGTATTCCATTATCATTGTCGCAACTAAAACTAAAGATTCGCTCTGCTTAGCTCAACAGGGCCGCTGAGGTAGTGTAAGGCCAAGCTGAGAGCAGTTGTGCCCTCTTCTGGATGAAATCAAACCTACACTGAAATTTTAATCTAATAAAGCATTATTCGACAGTTAATCATAAGTCGATTAATTGTTTGCATCCCTAAAACATACACATGTATTCATGCAGAGAAAAAAATAAATGATATACATTGTCCAGAAACATGATTATTATTTTTTTACTGAACTGAGATAAGTTGAACAGCCTAATTGCCTGAGGGACAAAAGACTTCCTGAATCTGTCCGTAGAGCAGGTCTGGGACAGCAGTCTGCCATTGAAAGAGCTCCTCTGCCTGATGATGGCGCTGTGCAGAGGGTGTTCCATAGACATAAATATAAAGATCACCAGACTGAGCCCCGTCCACCCCGTCCACTGGTAGTGTCTGTGACATCATGGAGGAGCAGAACCAGACCAAACAGGACAACAGCTCACAGC
>NW_013953303.1:117917-119738 GCF_001266775.1 Austrofundulus limnaeus
CCCAGTCAGGATAACCACACTGCTCCAGGGCCTGTCGTGTGTGTGATTTCTCTTTCTCCCTGGCTCCTGGGTTTGTCAAATTGATCAAATATACAATTTTATTAGCAATGTAGACATTAAAAATGTTTCATAAGTTGGCATAAGTGTGACAGGGCCTTTAGCAAGATATTGGTCCTCACCTCATACTACTTTGGTTATATTTCCCAAAACGTCATTGTACATTCTTTTGGGACACTGCATACCAGTACCTTTAGTATTACTGTGCTAACAAGAGTCCAGAATGGTTGAAAAATAGGACAAGTCCAGAAAAGATGAGTGATGAGCATCAACACTGTCACATCCTCTCCAACAAGATGGTTGTACTTGTAGTTGTTTACTCTTCACGTGCTGGCAGTCAGTAGGGATGAAATAGAACTAATGACACATTTCCAGTTGAATTCTCTCCAGCGTTTGTAGAGGTCTGTAAGTTCTTGGAATTATGAAGGACCTGTCGTGTTACCAATAAACTTCATTTTGTTGTCGGGTCTTGGATTTGATAAGTTGAGCTAAACCTGCCTTTTCTGTAAAGTTCTTAACCTGCTGTAATGTGATCTGATCAGTGGTGGACAGCGCTAAGTCAAAAATTAGCTCCGCAATTTCTGAAGCACTTATGACAATATTTAGGTCTGCACCTTCAAAAGCACTTATGCCACTGAAATATAAGCAGAAGCTAATTTTAAAGCGCAAGTTCAATTTGATTGTTACTAATTGGCAACCATTCATGTACAATATATGCACAACTTTGCCATCTAGCAATGTACAAACCCTTGTACAGCTCAATTTACAACCACAGATCGCTGGGGATGTGATTTCCTGAAACAGAACTTTAGCTCCTGGTGTAAAAATTAAAAATTTGTTGAGGATTGCTAGTTTGGCTGCTTCTTTATCTTTTTCTTTTGTTTATTGTAAATTTTTCATTAAAGAAGCATCAATAAAGTAATTGTAAAACTGTTTATTGGAAAACTGAAGTGATGCATTCTGGGTACATGACGGATTTGATTTGTGATGGGAAACGAAAGCACGGAGTTCAGGAAACTATCTTCCCTTCAAAATAAGAGCTTGGATTTTAAAGTTTTCCAGTTCACCTGAAACTCAGACTGAAGAAGTCTCTTGGAGGAGAGACGAAACGTTTCACTAAAGAAGAACCATCCAGAGGACCTACTTATTCTTTCTTTTTTCTGTCTGGATTACTGAGACTCATTAGGACATTTTCCATGTAGTTGCTACAGTTGACAAATGAATATCAGTCTTATCCAGCATAACATCTATAAATCATTTCTGAGTCTCTAACACCGTTGGCCGATTTAGTATTGAGCTCCAGCGTTTAAACTTTTTTTAAAGGAGCTCCTATTGTAAAATAAAATAAATTAATACATATAAAGTTTTGGTATGGATTACAAACGTTAACTGTTTTTGCTATTGCCTTCCTGCTACGTAAGCAGACACAAAGCATTGTGGGAAATCAGAACCGTGGCCGAAAGCCACGGTTCTGAGAAGCGCTGCGGCTTCTGAATAAATGAAAATGATTTAACACAGTTGTTTATACTTTTAGCAGCTCTTTTTTATCCACAGCTGACCTGCTAAAAATGACAGATTTTCTTTTCTGGATCTCTGACAGACGGACTTCAAATCTGAACTCGTAAAGTTCTTCTTTTTAATTATGTGATGTCATTTATGCATGAATACTTCCTGGTATGTGGGGCAGGAAACATAGCCTTATATGGTGTTTTTTTGGTGGTAATTATGCTAATCTCCTCTCCTCGTGTGCGAGCGCCTCATACG
>NW_013953303.1:119748-125716 GCF_001266775.1 Austrofundulus limnaeus
GGGAGTGAGGGGATGGATGAGAGAGTGAGGTGATGTATGAGAGAGTGAGGGGATGGATGAGGGAGTGAGGGGATGGATGAGAGAGTGAGGTGATGTATGAGAGAGTGAGGGGATGGATGAGGGAGTGAGATGATGGATGAGGGAGTGAGGTGATGTATGAGAGAGTGAGAGGATGTATGAGGGGGTGAGATGATGGATAAGGTGATGTATGAGAGAGTGAGGGGATGGATGAGGGAGTGAGGGGATGGATGAGAGAGTGAGGTGATGTATGAGAGAGTGAGGGGATGGATGAGGGAGTGAGATGATGGATGAGGGAGTGAGGTGATGTATGAGAGAGTGAGAGGATGTATGAGGGGGTGAGATGATGGATAAGGTGATGTATGAGAGAGTGAGGGGATGGATGAGGGAGTGAGGGGATGGATGAGAGAGTGAGGTGATGGATGAGAGAGTGAGGTGATGGATGAGAGAGTGAGGTGATGGATGAGGGAGTGAGGTGATGGATGAGAGAGTGAGGTGATGGATGGGAGAGTGAGGTGTTGGATGAGAGAGTGAGGTGTTGGATGAGAGTGAGGTGATGGATGAGAGAGTGAGGGGATGGATGAGAGGGTTATGTGATGGATGAGAGAGTGAGATGTTGGATGAGAGAGTGTGATGTTGGATGAGAGAGTGAGATGTTGGATGAGAGAGTGGGGTGTTGGATGAGAGAGTGAGGTGATGAATGATGGATGAAGAAGTGAGGTGATGGATGAGAGAGTGAGATGTTGGATGAGAGAGTGGGGTGTTGGATGAGAGAGTGAGGTGATGGATGAGAGAGTGAGGTGTTGGATGAGAGAGTGAGGTGATGAATGATGGATGAAGAAGTGAGGTGATGGATGAGAGAGTGAGGTGATGGATGATGGATGAGAGAGTGAGGTGATGAATGATGGATGAAGAAGTGAGGTGTTGGATGAGAGAGTGAGGTGATGGATGATGGATGAGAGAGTGAGGTGATGAATGATGGATGAAGAAGTGAGGTGATGGATGAAGAAGTGAGGTGATGAATGATGGATGAGAGAGTGAGGTGATGGATGATTGATGAAGAAGTGAGGTGATGGATGAGAGAGTGAGTTGGGACAGAGGGGTTTCACTTCTGAACCCATGTCCTGTTTGAGCAGTCAGGTCAGGCAGGTCTCTCCCTGACTTTTACAGATGATGTGATCTGTAGTGAGTCAGAAGCAGGTGGAAGAGAGACTAAAGAGGTGGAGCTGTGCTCTGAGGAGAAGTGGATTGAAAAGTCAGCATTTAATGTTAGGGAGGAGGGAAAATCAAAGATGACATCATATAAGAGGATAATCAGAGGGCTGGTGTGACAGAGGAGGATTCTGGGAGCTTTGAAGAGGAGAATTACTTCATACCTGGAGAGAAACATCAGGACAGGGTTCAGGTGCTCCCAGCTCAGCCAAGGAGGACACTGTGGGAAACACATCCACCAGCTCCACCATGTTCCTCACAACTCTGGCATCTGAGAGCAGAGGCTCGTAAAAATTAAATTAGTTTCATCTAATTCTGCAGACCAGAGTCTGTTGAGCGTTTCTTTTTTTGTGTTATTTAATGGACTTGAATTTCATCACCGTTGCACCACTTTCATTTGAAGCAAAAAGTATCCTGAGGCCAAATATCAAAGTGAATTCCTGTCTAAACACTTTTCTTTCAAGCTCTCCTTGTATTTCAAAGGTCTCATTAATGTTAAATGGATGTATTAGTAAATGTTTTAACAAGGTTCACAAGAGCACTTAAAACTCTCCCTGCTTTACTTCCCTCACTGCATTTCATGACATCAACAGTGGCTTACTCTGAAAGCTGTGCTCCGATTGGCTGAGGACGTTGATGAAGGGGAAGTTTGACCAGGTCGGGTCTGCGGTGACGCCAGGAACAAACATGATGAGAGGCACGCGTGTCGTCACGTCAAAGTTTGAGTATTTGGCCCATTCACCGTGCTCCCCTAACGACCAGCCTGAGGAACACAAACAGGTGTTGGTTCAGAAACACAGAGGCAGGAGAGAATAATAAATCAATACATCAAACAAACACTGCCTTAAAAAACAGGGGTTACGTCTGAGGCAGTTTCGTTTACTCACTTTTTATCACGTCTTTCGCTGAAGGGTTATGAAGTTCATTAAACTTTAACTCTCATTTTAAAAATCTGATTAGCATCTTTTAATAAAACAGAAACCTGGTTTGAAAAAAGAGAAACAATGCAAACAAAGAGCTGCGTTTTACTGCTACAACACAACACTGCCATCTGGTGGTGAAAGCCAGGACAGACAGAAGGTTTCAGCTTGATCCGGTCCATCTGGGCCAGCACAGACCCAAACCTGTGGGCTTAAGTTGCAGGGGGGTGAGGGGGGTTATGACCAACAATAACTTAGATCCAGTCAAAATAAACCCCCCCAGTAAAATGACATCATTTGCTCTAACACAATAGAATGAATTGGTTAAGCACACAGCTGCACCTCTCTTGTTGTCTTTAGGTAACACTGACCTTCAAAATTTATCAGGTCATATATGTATGTTTAAACATACCTGCTGACAATAACACACAGGGTTTGAGTCTGTTCTTATCCCATTATGGCGGTATTTGTTGAATTGTGTTGTCATTTTTCCTGGCCACAATGTAGTGCACCAGGTAAATACACACTCTTGGAAAAAGGTATGCCGTAAAAATGTTAAACATTTGTTAATGTTAGAAAAAATGGGGGGAAAGTAAGCCTTTTCTTAACTGTTGAACTGATGTGGAACAAAAAATGTGCAGAGTAAATAAAAAGAAAACATGAAAGTTAAGTAAATCACAGTAAAAGCATTACATTATATTGTAACCCTAAAATGACTTGACTTGTTTTATGAAAGTAAATGATTCTATCTATATACATACAGGTCTTTCTCAAAAAATTAGCATATTGTGATAAAGTTCATTATTTTCTGTAATGTATTGATANTACATAATGTAATTTGAACAAATTGATCAAATATACAAATTTTATTAGCAATTTAGACATAAAAAATGTTTCATAAGTTGGCCAAAGTTGTCTAGTGTGACAGGAGGAAAGCCATAACAAGACTTTGGCTCAAACCTACAGCACCGGACCAACTGCAATGGACTATAATACAGGAAACATCTCAGATGGAAAAACTAACCTACACTGTAAAGTTAAGAAAATCTGATTACAATAAAAAATTGGAGAAAGTGGATTTATTTTTGGGGCTCAGATGAATTGATTTTGACAGTGAGTTTTAGGGATGTAATTAGGATTGTTTTATGTACATATCTGATGTTTTTCTGTTAGTTATTGACTGTGAACTCCTCCCTCTCCTCCCTTCACTTTGTTTTATGTTTGTAAATGTTTTCTTTGGTTGGAAAATTGCAATAAAATAAAAGCATTTAAAAAAGACCTAAAAGGTGGTGCAGGTTTTTTTTACAATAAATGTCTTCCCCTTGGCAAAAATCCTTTTTATTTGGTATTCAACAATACATTTAATACAAACTCAATCTATAAGATCCATGTTCAAATAATCCAACATACTGGATCATACAGAGAACTTTCTTAACATTATGATTGTTATGTCTTTTTATTTATCTGTATTCTGTTTGTAAAATCTCCGTCTGTCCACATTGGTCATTCTTGGTTCTGGCCTCGTCTTCATTCCTGCGGTGAGGTAGAGGAGCTGCAGCTTCATCCTCACCTGCAGACTCACATTCTGGTAAACAAACAGATTAATAAATGAGCTCAGGACCACCAAGGAAAGAGGTTCAGTTCTAAAATGGACTAAAAAGTACCTGAGAGAGATTGTCCATCTTCCTCATCACTCGGTTTTGATCAAAGTCTGAGTAGATGTTGGAGTCCTGGCCCGGGTCGTCCTCCATCATGTACAGCTCTCCGGCATGAATATCAGTTATGTTCACCTGCGCAGAGAAACACAACAAGGAGACACACCAGGAAGAGTGTCTGGATCCATCACACCAAGCAGAACTTGACACAACCAGACAAAGGGGAACGAAAAGTATTCACCGATCTGGTATTTCTGTTTTCTGACAACCTGAAATGTATTTACATTTACAGTTTTATTATAAATAACGAACCTACAATAAACAATCTAAAACTGAAAAGTGGTCCATGCATATAGTGGTCCATGCATATGTAGTTTCACTTTGAAGCACCAAGCATTACTGTCAGAGGCCACATAATTATATGAATAGGACAATCCAAGTACCAAATGACTTGACTATATTTATACACACACCTGTCCAGATCTGTCCAGAATCAACACCAGTGCAACATACCTTGAAGGAGCTCAGTAATTAATTTTTAGAAAGGTTATGTGCAAGCTAACAGGCCACCTTCCCATATTTGGCCACTGAAGCTGGAAAACATTTAGATGCTGAAAAGTTCTATCATGAGTCCGTGTTAAGTCAAAGAAAGTTTGTTTATTGAACAGGATGTGAAATTGTGTGTATGTATCAAATGATGTTCATCCTTTCACTGAGAACAGTGTAAGTTGGACTTTTTTAGGGCTCTCATCTCCAGTCCTGTTTGTACTGAGTACTGGTAGAATGCCCCTTCCAAACTGTAGATGAGTGCTTAAAGCGGAAGAGTTTGAGCTTCTGTAAGTCTCGTTTACGTGTGACGGTGGGAGGGATAAACAGACAGAGCGACACTTCAGTCAGTCGGTGAAAAAGAGGCTCAGCTGAAAGGTAAAACTATCAATTCACTGGTCTATGTTCCAACCTGTGCTCATGAGGTTTGGATCATGACCAGCAGAACAAGATCCTGGATCCAAGCGGTCAAAATGAGGTATGCCTGTAAGGTGGCCGGGCTCGGTCTTACATAATTTACTCTAACATAATAGAAATTAAATGGTAATGAAGGTGCAACTCTCTTGTGTTTAGGTAGGAGATATGGGATACAAGGGGTGGCATATTCTTGGCTTAAAAGTCATTTGGAAAACAGACTACAGTGTGTGGAAATGAATACGACTGTGTCACAATTTAGAAGGGTTATATGTGGAGTACCGCAGGGGTCTGTGATTGGACCAAAATTATTTTTACTTTATATTAATGATATCTGTAATGTTAATAATTTATTGAAATTTATTATTTTTGCAGATGACATTAAAATGTATTGTTCTGGAAAAAAAAATAAAGGACCTATTACCTGTTACTGAAATGGAATTAGAAAATCTTAAAACCTGGTTTGATATCAACAGATTAGCACTTAACATAAAAAAATTAATTCATGGTGTTTGGAAATCAAAAAGAAACTACTAGTCTTTGTTCCACTGGTGGACAAAAATGATGGAGTTTCTGCATTTGAACGTTTCCGGATGCTACTGGGAGCTATTTTTTTTTAACCAGGGTGTCAGACGACTTCCTCCAGTTCTTACCTTTAGTTTGACACCTTTAAAAAATGTCAAAAGGCTTTTAAGGAACTTCAGAGGCGAACCAAAGTGGTTTGTATCTTTTTCTAACCTATATAAAATTTATTTTGTTTTTAGTGAAATGAATAAATATTACAATGCTGTTATTGCAAGTATGACTCAGCCCCCTGTGCACAGTGAGTGTTAATCAGGGCCCTCACAATAGTCAGGTGGTTGGTGCACATGATCCTCAATGAACAATAGGTGATGATCAGTGTACTGATGATCTATGTTAGACTGGGGATCCTCTTTTGCATGTGAACCAACAGTGCTGATTGTCACCACTAAACCTGTTTGTCCACCACATGGAGGCACTGCTTAAAAGGCTGAGTTTGCCTGTACAGAGCCTTGCAAACCTGTACAGACCCCCTTGAACCTTTCAACCTACACTCACCGGCCACTTTATTAGGTACACCTGTCCAAATGCTCGTTAACACTTAATTTCTAATCAGCCAATCACATGGCGGCAACTCAGTGCATTTAGGCATGTAGACATGGTCAAGATAATCTCCTGCAG
>NW_013953303.1:133224-138424 GCF_001266775.1 Austrofundulus limnaeus
CAACATTCAGACACATTGTGACAAGTCTAGAGGAGAAAACCTTTTATGCAGTCTATATAAAAATAAATGTCTCTACCTTATTGGGACTTCTGATACTGAGAGGAGGAACCAGAGTGGGCAGTATGAGGTGGTTCAGGTGTAAGCAGGTCTCCAGATGATCATCAGTTATTGTGGATCTGTTCTTGGATTTGATGATTTTCATGTGTGAGAAAGCAGACTCACACAGGTAGATCCAAAAAGTTCTGTCAAGTTCAAAGCACCTCTTCTGATGTTAGGATACGTTTCCTCTGACAGCAGACTGCAGAACTCTCCATCCATGTGACTTGTTGCTCAGGATTTGATCCCAATGTCATTTTGCAGTCAAAACCTCATTTTCAACACCAGAGCAGTCCAGCAGAAACATGGACACGAATTTGGACACAATGTCAACCATCCTGGACAACTGCACGTCTTTATAGCAGCCACAATCTCACTTTTATTTTTAAAATCACAGAAAAGCATGTCTGCAGCATCAAACGCTTCTTTCACAACTTTGTCATCACTGAAAGACCTTTTTTGTGTTGAGGCAGGATGGGCTACATTAGCCTTACCTCTGGTGTGAAAATCGATGCAGTGTGGTTTTAGGAGGAAATCCGTGTTTGTGCATTGTTTTGAAATGCAGTTCCACGTTATCCTTTTTGGACAAGACAACGCTCGCGTTACATATGAGTCCTCTTACCAGTCCAGGTGAAAATAATAAGTTTTTGTTTGCTTTTTATCTCGATTGTCGTTCATTATTTTCCGCAACAAGATCATGTTTTAAAAACGTGACCCTAAAGTCTCGCAGGATCATGTTCGGTGCGCTGTCTCACAGCACTCAAAACTCGCGAGACTACCCTCCTATGAGCTTCATTCTAACTCCGGCAGAAGCGGTGGAGGTGGGAGGCGAGAGGAGTTTACATTCCTGAACGCGCTCCGTCCGCTCTCCTCCTCCCACCTCCACCGCTTCTGCCGGAGTTAGAATGAAGCTCAGCGAGCTCCTGACCGGAGCGCAACCTTGTTCTAACAGCTGACAGCAGCTGTTAGAGCAAGTTGCATTTCGCAGGCACCTGGGAACGAGATGGCGGGCGACCAGTCGTCCGCGAGTAACTGGTTGGGCACCCCTGCTCTATGGGGTTCAGGTCAGGAGAGTTGGCAGGCCAGTTGAGCACAGTAACACCATGGTCAGTAAACCATTTACCAGTGGTTTTGGCACTGTGAGCAGGTGCTAGGTCATGCTGAAAAATGAAATCTTCATCTTCATAAAGCTTTTCAGCAGATGGAAGCATGAAGTGCTCCAACATCTCCTGATAGCTGCATTGACCCTGGCCTTGATAAAACACAGTGGACCAACACCAGCAGCTGACATGGCACCAGACCATCACTGACTGTGGGTACTKGACACTGGACTTCAGGCATTTTATCATTTCCTTCTCTCCAGTCTTCCTCCAGACTCTGGATCATTGATTTCTGAATGATGCAAAATTTGCTTTCATCTGAAAAAAGTACTTTGGACCACTGAGCAACAGTCCAGTGCTGCTTCTCTGTAGCCCAGGTCAGGCGCTTCTGTTGCTGTTTCTGGTTCAAAAGTGTCTTGACCTGGGGAATGAGGCACCTGTAGCCCATTTCCTGCACACACCTGTGCACGGTGGCTCTGGAAGTTTGTACTCCAGACTCAGTCCACTGCTTCTGCAGGTCCCCCAACGTCTGGAATCGGTCCTTCTCCACAATCTTCCTCAGGGCCTGGTCACCTCTTCTCATTGTGCAGAGTTTTCTGCCACACTTTTTCCTCCCCACAGACTTCCCACTGAGGTGTCTTGATACAGCACTCTGGGAACAGCCTATTGGTTCAGAAATGTCTTTCTGTGTCTTACCCTCTTGCTTGAGGGTGTCAGTGATGGCCTTCTGGACAGCAGTCAGGTCAGCAGTCTGACCCATGATTGTGATTTTGAGTAATGAACCAGGCTGGGAGTTTTTAATAGCCTCAGGAATCTTTTGCAGGTGTTTAGAGTTAATTTGTTGATTCAGATGATTAATAAGGTTAATAAGTCGTTTAGAGAAACTTTTCATGATGTGCAATTTTTTTGAGATAGGGATTTTTGGTTTTTCTTTACTTTTTTGCCAAAAACATTAAAACAATAAAAGGCTTAAACTACTTCAGTTGGTGTGCAATGAATCTAAAATATATGAAAGTTTAATGTTTATCAGTACATTACAGAAAATAATGAACTTTATCACAATATGAAAATTTTTTGAGAAGGACCAGTGTATAAAGGCATAGAATGGCCCCCCCTCTCTGCCTCAGTGGTGGTCCTAAAGTCACACCCTTGCTCAGACCTGCAGACCTGAGGGCCAAAGTCTGTTAAAGGGGTAATATCATGTAAAATCAACTTTTTTGAGTTTTATATCATGTTATAATGTTATACTCATAAAAAACATGCCCAAAGCCTTGCTCTGACTCATTCATGCATGTTTGAGAAATCCTGCAGTGTTTTTATGAAGCCATGCTGAGGAGCAAAACGACAGGTGGGGACCAGAAACACCTTTTGGTACCAGAAACGCCTCTGGGACGTGTCTTTAAGCCGAACTTCCTCATCATGGAGCACACCCCGCCCATGACTCCTGCAGGCTCTCGGCAGTAGAGATGTGACGTTTGCGAACGATCCAAATCTTTTGAACGGCTCTTTACAACGAATGATAGGAGTCGAATCGCGGGCAGGAACGAGCCATTTGTAGTTTTATCTCTTTTATTCCTCATATAATCTTTAGTTTTTAATACTTAAATTGCTCCCGCTTTGCTTTTTCATGGAAAACAGGTGGCGTTGTGGAGTACAGAAGATCACGGTGAAAGGGGGAGGGGGGTTTCCACTTGACAAACACATGGTTCCACCCACGTGACGGGATGACGTCATTACGTACGGCTACATGATGACGTATTTCCCTACGTGATGATGTAATACGTTCAAAATCGAACGGCTCTTTTGAACGGCTCTATGAAACAATCCCCAAGAGCCGGATCCCTTCAAAGAGCCATTTGTCCCATCTCTACTCGGCAGTAACAGAGCAAAGTGAAAGTGAAACTTAAACTGTCTGCTGCTCTTAACACTACTTCTCACTCAGTGAAACTCTTTTCAGATTAAAAATACCTTTGAGGAAATGTATTTTCAGATGCCAAGTGAACTGCATCATAGCGCACGTGCGAACCCCTCCCCCGCGTGCTGAAATGGGCGAGACAGAAGCAGAAGGTGGTTCTTAAAGAGACAGAGGCCAATTTCAAGGTGTTTAGAAATGGAAGTGATGAGAAGATAAGTTTATTTTCAATTTAAACATAAAAACAGCATTTTAATAACAGCTAAAGGTGACATAGATACTTTATTATGGTATAGTATTTAAATATATGACTGAGAAACACATAATACTGACCCCTTAAAGAAAACCATTTTAATGTGACCTCAGACTACTGTCACATGTTAACATGTTGACATTTTGCTATCTCTCTTCTACTAAAAGTTGAATTACTTTAAGACATATATGTTTTTCTACATTTTTCATTTAGGTACATCACCATTGTGTTATTAGCTGTGTTTACATGCACAAAAATCTTTGATCAGATTGAAACTATTCCGAGTAAATAATCCATATACATCGTTTATATAGGCACAATTTGATCAAGATGAGTGTTTACATGCACCAGGCTTTTATTCAGAACAGAAGCACTGACATGCGCAGTCAGGTCAGTTTTCCACAATCAGAATAAGATGATCAGATGTTTACATGCACGCTGTTTGGATTATCAATCGGCATAAACCACCTCTCTCATTCAGATTACAAATTCATTTGGATCGAGCTGAGTCGGGTCAGAATAAAATGAATGGGGTGTTTACATGATGCATTTTTATTCTGTTCACTACAAAAATTTATGTCCATGTAAACATAGCTACTGATGATGATGATGATGGGTTCCAGTTGAGACTAAAACACAAACAGTCAGGGCTAAAAAAAACTATAGTGTGTTACAATAAAGTCACATTTTATATTAGTCTCTCTGTAAATATGCATGTATCAGGAGAGTTTACTGTGCATCTTTGTGTTTCAACGTATGATTAGTTGAATCAGTTGTGTCCAAAGTCGGTCCTCAAGGGCCGGAGTCCTGCAGATTTTAGGAGCTGTCCTGGTTCAACACAGCTGAACCTAAGGAGTGCTTAATTACTAGGCCTCCTCAGTGTGCCATCAAGGTCTGCAGAGGCCTACTAATTAGGCACTCCTTAGGTTCAGCTGTGTTGAACCAGGACAGCTCCTAAAACCTGCAGGACTCCGGCCCTTGAGGACTGACTTTGGACACCACTGCATTAAACGGTGTTGTATAAAGTACCTCAAAGTGATACTTGAGTAAAAGTACAAGTATCTTATCATAAAAATACTTTGGTAAAAGTTAAAATCTTCTCTAAAAATTCAAACTTTATTAGCAGACTTCGCGTCCATATGTACATTTAAAACAATAAAGACAATAAAAAATATAAAAAAGGATAAAAAATAAATATATCCATAAAATCTATAAAATAAAAAAAATAACAAAATTTTTTTCAACTACTTAAAGATCAGTTCATACACAAACATTTCAACCAGTGTGTTCTCAGGCTGGATAGATATCGATAACTACTCATTGCTGGGTCTGTGAGTACTGAAATTATACTGTTCCCAGATCCATCCAGTCACTCTTTAAAGCTGAACATCAACTGTCTTAAAAGTGCTTTGAATGTGGAAACACCCACAGCTATATGACTTGAGTAAAAGTCTTAAAGTAAATTATATTTTTTTGTATTTAAGCATCAAAAGTAAATTTCTGACATAAAATCTACTTAAGTATTAAAAGTAAAAGTACTGAGTAAAAGTGAGCAGTTAGATTTTCCTAAATGACATTTATTGGGAGGTGACTTCTCCAAAAAATATATTTTTCTAACGGCGTGCAGCTGTGATGGGTTGTGTACAAGCTAATAGTGTGTCAGAATGGTATATATTTATACTTCTCATCCAACCACAATTAAATTCACTCTATCCAGGAGACACTATTTATCAGGATAGTATGTTTTAAGTAATAGCAACTCGGAATATACAGCAGGTAAAATAAGTATTGAACACATCACCATTTTTCTCAGTAAATATATTACTAGAGGTGCTAATG
>NW_013953303.1:138434-145147 GCF_001266775.1 Austrofundulus limnaeus
GGCCCTCACTGGTCCAGACTGCTGGCTCCAAAGGGCCATTCAAAGAGTTTCACCACCTATAATACACACACACACACACACGCACGCACGCACACACACACACGTTAGGTACAGAAAACAAAGAATAAACACAAAGGTGCCAGTCAGTCTGGTCTAAAATGTAATTAAACCAATAACATAAAACATATAATAAAAAAAAACAACATTCAGACACATTGTGACAAGTCTAGAGGAGAAAACCTTTTATGCAGTCTATATAAAAATAAATGTCTCTACCTTATTGGGACTTCTGATACTGAGAGGAGGAACCAGAGTGGGCAGTATGAGGTGGTTCAGGTGTAAGCAGGTCTCCAGATGATCATCAGTTATTGTGGATCTGTTCTTGGATTTGATGATTTTCATGTGTGAGAAAGCAGACTCACACAGGTAGATCCAAAAAGTTCTGTCAAGTTCAAAGCACCTCTTCTGATGTTAGGATACGTTTCCTCTGACAGCAGACTGCAGAACTCTCCATCCATGTGACTTGTTGCTCAGGATTTGATCCCAATGTCATTTTGCAGTCAAAACCTCATTTTCAACACCAGAGCAGTCCAGCAGAAACATGGACACGAATTTGGACACAATGTCAACCATCCTGGACAACTGCACGTCTTTATAGCAGCCACAATCTCACTTTTATTTTTAAAATCACAGAAAAGCATGTCTGCAGCATCAAACGCTTCTTTCACAACTTTGTCATCACTGAAAGACCTTTTTTGTGTTGAGGCAGGATGGGCTACATTAGCCTTACCTCTGGTGTGAAAATCGATGCAGTGTGGTTTTAGGAGGAAATCCGTGTTTGTGCATTGTTTTGAAATGCAGTTCCACGTTATCCTTTTTGGACAAGACAACGCTCGCGTTACATATGAGTCCTCTTACCAGTCCAGGTGAAAATAATAAGTTTTTGTTTGCTTTTTATCTCGATTGTCGTTCATTATTTTCCGCAACAAGATCATGTTTTAAAAACGTGACCCTAAAGTCTCGCAGGATCATGTTCGGTGCGCTGTCTCACAGCACTCAAAACTCGCGAGACTACCCTCCTATGAGCTTCATTCTAACTCCGGCAGAAGCGGTGGAGGTGGGAGGCGAGAGGAGTTTACATTCCTGAACGCGCTCCGTCCGCTCTCCTCCTCCCACCTCCACCGCTTCTGCCGGAGTTAGAATGAAGCTCAGCGAGCTCCTGACCGGAGCGCAACCTTGTTCTAACAGCTGACAGCAGCTGTTAGAGCAAGTTGCATTTCGCAGGCACCTGGGAACGAGATGGCGGGCGACCAGTCGTCCGCGAGTAACTGGTTGGGCACCCCTGCTCTATGGGGTTCAGGTCAGGAGAGTTGGCAGGCCAGTTGAGCACAGTAACACCATGGTCAGTAAACCATTTACCAGTGGTTTTGGCACTGTGAGCAGGTGCTAGGTCATGCTGAAAAATGAAATCTTCATCTTCATAAAGCTTTTCAGCAGATGGAAGCATGAAGTGCTCCAACATCTCCTGATAGCTGCATTGACCCTGGCCTTGATAAAACACAGTGGACCAACACCAGCAGCTGACATGGCACCAGACCATCACTGACTGTGGGTACTKGACACTGGACTTCAGGCATTTTATCATTTCCTTCTCTCCAGTCTTCCTCCAGACTCTGGATCATTGATTTCTGAATGATGCAAAATTTGCTTTCATCTGAAAAAAGTACTTTGGACCACTGAGCAACAGTCCAGTGCTGCTTCTCTGTAGCCCAGGTCAGGCGCTTCTGTTGCTGTTTCTGGTTCAAAAGTGTCTTGACCTGGGGAATGAGGCACCTGTAGCCCATTTCCTGCACACACCTGTGCACGGTGGCTCTGGAAGTTTGTACTCCAGACTCAGTCCACTGCTTCTGCAGGTCCCCCAACGTCTGGAATCGGTCCTTCTCCACAATCTTCCTCAGGGCCTGGTCACCTCTTCTCATTGTGCAGAGTTTTCTGCCACACTTTTTCCTCCCCACAGACTTCCCACTGAGGTGTCTTGATACAGCACTCTGGGAACAGCCTATTGGTTCAGAAATGTCTTTCTGTGTCTTACCCTCTTGCTTGAGGGTGTCAGTGATGGCCTTCTGGACAGCAGTCAGGTCAGCAGTCTGACCCATGATTGTGATTTTGAGTAATGAACCAGGCTGGGAGTTTTTAATAGCCTCAGGAATCTTTTGCAGGTGTTTAGAGTTAATTTGTTGATTCAGATGATTAATAAGGTTAATAAGTCGTTTAGAGAAACTTTTCATGATGTGCAATTTTTTTGAGATAGGGATTTTTGGTTTTTCTTTACTTTTTTGCCAAAAACATTAAAACAATAAAAGGCTTAAACTACTTCAGTTGGTGTGCAATGAATCTAAAATATATGAAAGTTTAATGTTTATCAGTACATTACAGAAAATAATGAACTTTATCACAATATGAAAATTTTTTGAGAAGGACCAGTGTATAAAGGCATAGAATGGCCCCCCCTCTCTGCCTCAGTGGTGGTCCTAAAGTCACACCCTTGCTCAGACCTGCAGACCTGAGGGCCAAAGTCTGTTAAAGGGGTAATATCATGTAAAATCAACTTTTTTGAGTTTTATATCATGTTATAATGTTATACTCATAAAAAACATGCCCAAAGCCTTGCTCTGACTCATTCATGCATGTTTGAGAAATCCTGCAGTGTTTTTATGAAGCCATGCTGAGGAGCAAAACGACAGGTGGGGACCAGAAACACCTTTTGGTACCAGAAACGCCTCTGGGACGTGTCTTTAAGCCGAACTTCCTCATCATGGAGCACACCCCGCCCATGACTCCTGCAGGCTCTCGGCAGTAGAGATGTGACGTTTGCGAACGATCCAAATCTTTTGAACGGCTCTTTACAACGAATGATAGGAGTCGAATCGCGGGCAGGAACGAGCCATTTGTAGTTTTATCTCTTTTATTCCTCATATAATCTTTAGTTTTTAATACTTAAATTGCTCCCGCTTTGCTTTTTCATGGAAAACAGGTGGCGTTGTGGAGTACAGAAGATCACGGTGAAAGGGGGAGGGGGGTTTCCACTTGACAAACACATGGTTCCACCCACGTGACGGGATGACGTCATTACGTACGGCTACATGATGACGTATTTCCCTACGTGATGATGTAATACGTTCAAAATCGAACGGCTCTTTTGAACGGCTCTATGAAACAATCCCCAAGAGCCGGATCCCTTCAAAGAGCCATTTGTCCCATCTCTACTCGGCAGTAACAGAGCAAAGTGAAAGTGAAACTTAAACTGTCTGCTGCTCTTAACACTACTTCTCACTCAGTGAAACTCTTTTCAGATTAAAAATACCTTTGAGGAAATGTATTTTCAGATGCCAAGTGAACTGCATCATAGCGCACGTGCGAACCCCTCCCCCGCGTGCTGAAATGGGCGAGACAGAAGCAGAAGGTGGTTCTTAAAGAGACAGAGGCCAATTTCAAGGTGTTTAGAAATGGAAGTGATGAGAAGATAAGTTTATTTTCAATTTAAACATAAAAACAGCATTTTAATAACAGCTAAAGGTGACATAGATACTTTATTATGGTATAGTATTTAAATATATGACTGAGAAACACATAATACTGACCCCTTAAAGAAAACCATTTTAATGTGACCTCAGACTACTGTCACATGTTAACATGTTGACATTTTGCTATCTCTCTTCTACTAAAAGTTGAATTACTTTAAGACATATATGTTTTTCTACATTTTTCATTTAGGTACATCACCATTGTGTTATTAGCTGTGTTTACATGCACAAAAATCTTTGATCAGATTGAAACTATTCCGAGTAAATAATCCATATACATCGTTTATATAGGCACAATTTGATCAAGATGAGTGTTTACATGCACCAGGCTTTTATTCAGAACAGAAGCACTGACATGCGCAGTCAGGTCAGTTTTCCACAATCAGAATAAGATGATCAGATGTTTACATGCACGCTGTTTGGATTATCAATCGGCATAAACCACCTCTCTCATTCAGATTACAAATTCATTTGGATCGAGCTGAGTCGGGTCAGAATAAAATGAATGGGGTGTTTACATGATGCATTTTTATTCTGTTCACTACAAAAATTTATGTCCATGTAAACATAGCTACTGATGATGATGATGATGGGTTCCAGTTGAGACTAAAACACAAACAGTCAGGGCTAAAAAAAACTATAGTGTGTTACAATAAAGTCACATTTTATATTAGTCTCTCTGTAAATATGCATGTATCAGGAGAGTTTACTGTGCATCTTTGTGTTTCAACGTATGATTAGTTGAATCAGTTGTGTCCAAAGTCGGTCCTCAAGGGCCGGAGTCCTGCAGATTTTAGGAGCTGTCCTGGTTCAACACAGCTGAACCTAAGGAGTGCTTAATTACTAGGCCTCCTCAGTGTGCCATCAAGGTCTGCAGAGGCCTACTAATTAGGCACTCCTTAGGTTCAGCTGTGTTGAACCAGGACAGCTCCTAAAACCTGCAGGACTCCGGCCCTTGAGGACTGACTTTGGACACCACTGCATTAAACGGTGTTGTATAAAGTACCTCAAAGTGATACTTGAGTAAAAGTACAAGTATCTTATCATAAAAATACTTTGGTAAAAGTTAAAATCTTCTCTAAAAATTCAAACTTTATTAGCAGACTTCGCGTCCATATGTACATTTAAAACAATAAAGACAATAAAAAATATAAAAAAGGATAAAAAATAAATATATCCATAAAATCTATAAAATAAAAAAAATAACAAAATTTTTTTCAACTACTTAAAGATCAGTTCATACACAAACATTTCAACCAGTGTGTTCTCAGGCTGGATAGATATCGATAACTACTCATTGCTGGGTCTGTGAGTACTGAAATTATACTGTTCCCAGATCCATCCAGTCACTCTTTAAAGCTGAACATCAACTGTCTTAAAAGTGCTTTGAATGTGGAAACACCCACAGCTATATGACTTGAGTAAAAGTCTTAAAGTAAATTATATTTTTTTGTATTTAAGCATCAAAAGTAAATTTCTGACATAAAATCTACTTAAGTATTAAAAGTAAAAGTACTGAGTAAAAGTGAGCAGTTAGATTTTCCTAAATGACATTTATTGGGAGGTGACTTCTCCAAAAAATATATTTTTCTAACGGCGTGCAGCTGTGATGGGTTGTGTACAAGCTAATAGTGTGTCAGAATGGTATATATTTATACTTCTCATCCAACCACAATTAAATTCACTCTATCCAGGAGACACAATTTATTTTTTAAAGTAATAACAACTCTGAACAAAATAGGAGTAACAGCTTTCTACTTTTTACCTTTTTAAAAAATGTAATGAGTAGAAAGTACAGATGACTGTGTAAAAATGTAATGAGTAGAAAGTACAGATGACTGTGTAAAAATGTACTGAGTAAAAGTGAGCAGTTAGATTTTACAAAATGACATTTATTGGGAGGTGACTTCTCCAAAAAACATATTTTATAACAGCGTGCAGCTGTGATGGGTTGTGTACAAGCTAATAGTGTGTCAGAATGGTATATATTTATACTTCTCATCCAACCACAATTAAATTCACTCTATCCAGGAGACACTATTTATCAGGATAGGATTTTAAGTAATAACTAAGAATAAAACAGGAGTAACAACTTTCTACTTCTTACCTTTTTAAAAAATGTAGTGAGTAGAAAGTACAGATAACTGTTTAAAAATGTAATGAGTAAAAGTAAAACGTACGCTGAAAAATAATTACTCAAGTAAAGTACAGATAACCAAAATTTCTACTTAAGTACATTAACAAAGTATTTGTACTTAGTTACTTTACAACTCTGGCACTAAATGTTTACAGCTTATCAAAACCAGGGATTTGTAAGGATGTTGAACAAATACTTGGCCCCTCTATGAACATTGTGGCTCCTTGATGACCCTCTTCCTCAGAAATCTAGATCTGCCTGTCAGGTCCTAGTTACCATCAGCCCTGGCAGATGTTTACTAACCGTGATCAGAGGTGAAGACCACCATGGTGCTGTTGGTCAGCCTGAGCTCATCCAGAGCACTGAGGAGCCTCCCGACCTGAGCGTCCATGTAGGACACTGCAGCGTAGTAGTGCTGACGGACCCTCAGCTGGGACACAAACACCACAGAGGGTCTGTTCAGACGTTTGGTGTAAAAACAGCAGTTACCTGAGCAGCAGGACACACCTGGAAGGCTTCAGGAATCGGTCCGTAGGGAAAGCTAACGTTGAGCTTCTGGACATCGTCTCTTCTCCTCACATCTGTCCAGGGGTTGTAGGCCACAGGTGGAAGGAGCTTGGGGACATCTGGGTCAGGGGCCAGAGACATGTCCTCCAGAGGATACAAGCTCAGGTACTCCTGTAAGACAACACTTCACAGCCTCACTACAGCTTCTTTTTTCAGATGTCCTTCCACCTGTCTCTGGTCACCGGTCCAGGGCAGACCTGCCTTTAAACAGTGACATATTTTGTCTAAAAACGATGCAGAAAAACTGATTCATGCATTTATCACGTCTAGACTGGATTACTGTAATTCTTTATAATCTGGACATCCAAAAAACCTCTTTAAGAAGACTTCAGTTAATCCAAAATGCTGCTGCTAGAGTTTTAATGAGAGTTGGAAGGAGAGATCATATTTCTCCAGTTTTAGCTTCTCTCCACTGGCTCCCTGTC
>NW_013953303.1:146147-147309 GCF_001266775.1 Austrofundulus limnaeus
TTTTTTTCCGGTCTTCCCGGTCTACCAAGGACCTGGCCCACCGCGACCGGGGAGTCTGGGTCCTCCGGAGGACCCGGCCTGTCGTTTTGGACACAGCCTTAGACTGTTCAGATTCAGAGGCTGCGTCCTCTGAAGGCCAAAGGCAGCTTACGTCACAGTGCCACGCCAGACCCTGTCCAAATTTGAAGTCTCCTCTGATGAGGGCGACAAATGCGTCCTTTTTCCCCCCTGATTTGAGGGACGGGTCCGATGGATCCTTCTCGAACCAGCGTATCCCAAAATGCTTTGCGGACTGACCAGAGATTTTTTTTCTGCTCGTCACGGTGGACGAAGCGAGAGAAAGGCATACAATTATAAAAAAAAAATCTGGTGGTATAAAAATGCAAAGTTTCAAGTGGTTGGGTTGTTAATACTTTTGTAATTTATACAGAGGCTGCACCTTTCGCAGAGTAGTTTTTTTGACCATATGCTTGTGTGTTTTTCTGTATAAAACACAGGATCAAAGCTCTTTTTTAAACTCACCTTTCCTATTGTGTGTGTATTCTAAGCTGCAAAAGGTAGCGCACCAAGTTGTTAAAGACCCTGGACATTCGTTCCCCCATGTTTGTCATGTGTGTGTTTCTCCTGAACGGATGTTCTAAACTGCAAATTTTGTTCTGCATTGCATCTTGATGTTGTGTGTGAATGACAATAAACATGTTTTTAATGTTGTTCTTGTCAGAAATCAACCAAGCTGGTATAGGGAAATAAACATGAACACATGGCAGGTCCCTTAGTTCTTATTGCCTTTAAGCTAATTTTGTTGTTTTGTGATATTATTAATACTACCTAGACCAGGTAGGCCAGGTCCTTCGAAGGACCCAGCCCCTGAATTTGGACACAGCCTTAACTTTCCACTGAGCCTGAATGCTTGTTCTGCACTTGTGACAATATTTAAACATGAAATTTCTCCCTGTTTAAAGTGTATCTTACCCCCCAGTGAAAAGATAACTCCGCCCCAAGGCGAAATTTGAAAAATGCATCAAAGTGGGTAGGGGAGGGTGTGTGGGTAGGGGAAGGGGGGGTTTGAGAGCGGAGGTGTGGCCAGGACGAGAGAACGTGACAGGCAGCTAGCATTAGCATAATTGATGCTACATGGAGAGTGACCACAGTATCACAGATA
>NW_013953303.1:148309-151906 GCF_001266775.1 Austrofundulus limnaeus
GCTGTGACGTATGCAGCCGACAAATTCGACCTTCGGAGGACCCGTCCTGCCGTTTTGGACACAGCCATAGTTTTCTGTTCTCGGCAGGTTTCTAAGGTTCTTCTTCTACATATTAAAAAGTTGTTAAACATCTGAGTGGTGCACTACTGCTACTAGTGGTGAGAAAGTGTATTGCACCTTATTCAAAATCAATGCGGTCCCACGGCCCTCTGCGGCCCAAAGTTAAAAACTGTTGTTCTTTTGAGGCCCTCAAGGTTGCGCTCACGGCCCACAATTGGGCCGCGGTCCACAGTCTAAGAATCTCTTTTCTAGAGCAGTGGTTGCCAAACTTTTCAGCTTTTGACCCACAAAATACCAGCAGCAGAGACCTGAACCTCCAGCTTTTGTTGGTTGATGAACATTGTTTTCACATCAAACAAAAGTAAAGTAAGTAAAGTAAAGTTTTATTTATATAGCACCTTTCATAAAAATAGATTCACAAGGTGCTGTACAATCAGAGGGAAATCAAAATATATACAATCAGAACGGGATATACAAAAATTTGGAACAAAAAAGTATAAAAACTGTACAGCCATCAAAGTATCAAGAATGTGCAATCCAAAAAATAAAACAAGTAAATAATATCTAGACAAAAATAGGGAGGGCAGAATAAAACAACAACATATTAAGATGAAGGATTTTTAAATCAGAAATTAATTTAGAGGCAGGTCTCTGAATGGGTATATTGTGGAGTACAGGTAGGTACATTTTAGAAAAATACATTTTTGATAAATTGAAATGATTTTGGATGAAAATACTGTCTGTTTGACATATATTAATATGATGAATTGTACGGTCAGTGGGTAGGGTTTGGTGAAACAGACACTAAAGGGTCAGGCTGCAGAAAAATGCTGAAATTAGTTAAAAGCTTGTTTAAAGAGGTGTGTTTTCAGATATTTCTTGAATGAATCAATGCTTTCAAGCGTGCGCAGATGGATAGGAAGTTCATTCCAGAGCCTGGGGGCCATGGAGGAGAAGGCTCGGTCACCACGGGTTTTGAGAHGTGTGTGGGGAACCATTAGGAGATGTTGATCCTGTGAGCGTAGGCTGCATTCACTGATAGCATAGTAACATTATTTATAATGCTATTTTTGTCCATTTTAAGTACACTAATCTTATTATTTTGTAACAACAAAAGCCAAAAATGGTCTTAGTTGTCATTTTTTAGTTTAATTCATTCAGAAAATATTTTCAAGACCCCCACCTTGATGTTTCGGGACCCCGCTGTGGGTACCGACCCCAACTTTGGGAACCACTGTTCTATAGAGGGGCACATACAAAAATAAAAATAAAAACCTATGCTGGATTTGAAAATTCAAGATAGCTGCTACAGCTCATTTTAAATGTCTCTAACTCAACTGGTCTAAGAAACACTGAGCTAAACTTTTGTCTGATCGTAGCTAAAAATTAGTGTCCTGTGTCGAGGCTTCGAAGCGTGTGCCGAGTCATAGAAGAGGATTTTTGTGGAGCTCGTATCAAATTTACACTATTTATGGTCATCACAAACACACACATGCTTTTTCTTTATTAAACTTAAAGCTTCATTAACAAGTCAAGTCATTATAAACTTATTGTCCACTTGACGGCGCAGTAGAGCAAATGAAGCATGACGATGCTTCGACTCGTGTGTTGACCAGTTAGATGGAAAGCTTCATCTCACCATCACTACTAAAGATGATTTTAAAACAAACATGCCGATTTCTAGTCCAAATTTCAGCTAACCTCTAATGTTAAATTTACAAAGATTTTTAGACAAAGCTGAAAGTTAGTATAGCAGTAGCTGAAAATAATGTTTAACAAATTCTAAATGCTAATCAAAAGTTCAAGATGGCCGCCACAGTTAACTTTAAAAGGCTACAATTGGGCTATGTTCAGATCTTTTGAGCTGAAATGTATTGTGGCGTAGCTAAGAATGATCCCAAACACACGCTGATTGACTGCTAATCCCAATGAGAGCTAACCGCTAATGCTAATTTTACAAAGTGCTTGTATTTAGCCATTTTTAAAACACACACAGCTGAAATTTGTGTAGTGGTAGCCGAGAAACAGGCTAACAAAATCTAAATTCAAATACAAAATCCAAGATGGCCACCAAAGCTAAATTCAAATGGCTATAACACAGCTATTCTTTTAGTCCAACCTCAGTGTGTCAGTGTTTCCAGGTGAGCTTCAGTCACTCTTTGTAATGCTTCCACCCCCGTATCATGTTGAAATCTAAATGTTTTAACTGGTTTTTCTGCTTTGATTTGAAAAATTGTTGAGAAACTGTGACACACTCTACTGTATGTCAGCAGGGCTCTACAGTTTTTTTAAAAAGGTATTGTGCACGTAGTGCAGGACTTACTTTCTCACTTTTAATGACCTCTAAATGGGGTTCCATTCATGGACCAAAGTTATTTATTTTGTATGTGAACGATTTGGTAAATGTGTCAGGTCTTTTGAGTGTGTTCTATTTGCTGATGATACATTCTTTTGTTCCGGTAAAGATATAGAACAAATGTTGGAGAAAGTACAGACAGAATTTGTGAAAATACAAAGTTGGTTTCAACTAAATAAATTATCATTAAACTTGGACAAAACAAATTATATGATTTTCTGTAACAATAAGGGAACTGTAGATGTTTCATTTAAAATTGATGATGTTGAGAACTGTGAAGTGAAGTTTCTAGGTGTCATTATTGATAAAAAACTGACATGGAAACATCATGTAAATGGTTTAAGAACAAAAATAACCAAATCTATTGAAGTCCTGTACAAAGTAAGAGCTGTTCAATGATAAATCACTGTTTATGTTGTATAACACTATAATTGTTCCACATTTAATTTACTGTATTGAAGTCTGGGGTAAAGCTTGTAAAACTATCACAAATCCTATTTTTATTTTACAGAAAACAGCTATAAGAATTATCACTTAAAAATTACAGTCATCTATCGAATTTATTGTTTCATGAATTGAAATGATTAAAATTATACAATTTGGTTGATTATAATATTTTACTGTTAATGTACAGAGCTCATAAAGCTGTGTTACCTTTAAACATTCAGGTAAATTTTGTTAAAACAGAGAGCTGTTATTATCTTAAAGGAACTGAAATGTTTGTGAAACCCTGGGTTCATACGAGCCTGAAGGAGAGATCCACTTTAATCCAGGGAATAAGATTATGGAACAGCCTGGAAGATGAGGTTAAAAATGACAGATCCTTGTATTGAAGAGAATGATAAAAACTAGTGTTCTGAAGAAATATGGAGAATTATAAGTTAATTCCTGTTAATTGCTTTTTTGAGTTGGTGTCTTTTTATTTTTAATTCATTTTTAAATGTTTAAATTGTTTTGGTTTTTGTTTGGTTTGAACATATTTTGGGTATAAAAAAGGGGCAGATATAAGATTTATTCTTCTTCTGCTGCTTTTCATTTCATTAGATTTTATTTTGATTGCATGTTTTTTTGTACTTTGTTAATTTGTGTTACAAATTAAATGAATAAAAAACTACTACAACAACAACTACTACTACTACTACTACTACTACTACTACTACTACTACTACTACTACTACTAC
>NW_013953303.1:156273-161975 GCF_001266775.1 Austrofundulus limnaeus
TAAAAATTAAACCAAGATTTATAATAATTATCATTTTGATCCGTACATTGGTAATGTCTGACTGGGCCTCGTGTCACTTTATGTTCAATAAACTGGTAAACTGGTCTAGAAGATGTCCTTATGTCTGCTGTACCTTTTTATTCTCAAACAGAAATGAAGCTGGATGGAAAGCTGGGATGGACCAGCTGTAGGGGAAGTCATCAGTGTGATTAGAGGCGATTCCTGAAAAAAATAAAGAAATATAAGACAAGACGAGAAGAAACGTTTCAGGACAGAAACAGTAGTTTCTGAGAACATGATCCTCATTTCTACACATTTCACACCACTAATGAAACGTTTAAACAACTGAAGGACAAAACATTATACATTATTGCAAAACACCTTGAAACTGGCCTCCTACTGTTTCCGACACTCCCACTTCAGCAGGTCTTCACAACAATGCTTCAAGCTTTAGTAGAAGTGTTGGAAGAGGGTTCTCTAAAAACATTTTCCCTCAATAAAGACATTATTTAGTCCAAAAAAGGCCGGACTCAGAAGTGGTTCAGATTACAATCTCACCCTGCTCTGTGGAGCGGGGTCCTGGTTGCAAACTGAGCTCCAGGGAGGAGATTTGTGTAAATAGGCGGAGCTTTGTAGCAGCAAGGATTTAGGCAGCTCCACACGACATTCCACAAGAGATTCAAGGATTTCATAAACATGCATGAACGAGTCAAAGCGACACTCAGGTGTGTTTTTGATGAGGGAATGATATTATAACTTGAAATGAAGATCCAACAGGTCCATTCTGAACTTTAAGCCCCTTTAACGTGTCCTCAGTCTCACCTGGATGGAACACCTTGCCCACTGACATGGTGGTGTAGCCTCTGGACTTAAAGTACTGGGGCAGGGTTGTGTAGTTCCCCGAGTGGACCCTCCAGTAGGAGTTGAAGTCATACAGCCGGGTGGTGTCCGGTCTGCGACTGGTCAACATGGACGTGCGACTGGGAGCGCACACGGCTTGCTGCGGATGAAAACACACACGTGTCGGTCACGTGTTTCAGTCAGGTCGTCCTCACCTGTTCCTTCTGCAGGTGGACCTGAAACTGGCTCACCTGGACGTGGGCCTCCAGAAACACCTGGCTTCTGGAGGCCAGCTGGTCGATGTTGGGGGACTTTACTAACGGGTCACCATAGCAGCCCAGTGATGTCCTCAAGTCATCAGCCATGATGAAAAGTACATTTGTTCTCTCTAAAAACAGACAGGACTTTTCAGAATGTCAGCTAACAATACTATTAATATATATGTATTTTGAAAGTATTTAGAAACAAACAAAAGTAGTGGTTTCACCTCAGCTGCTTCAAACTCAGAAATACAGGAGAGTAAATTAAATTAGCATGTAAAATTAGCACCTACAAGCTAATAACATTAATTTAATAACATATTTTAAGTGAAATTAATGTATTTCGTAAAGAAACCAAACTAACTACCTGTCAACGGACCAGCAGCACCTGTGAATAAACGAAGAGTCATTAATAAAAGCCATTTACACACTGCTGTCTTCATGTTTATCCAGCTAAAACTACTTTAAACTACTTCCTGTTAGTCTAAAGACTGCTGCGTTTTCATTGGTTAGTTTAGCTGTCGCCCCGCCTCCTTATTCTGATTCTATTAGTGGAATGACATGTCAATCACGATGTTAGCTTGTTAGCGACTATATCAATTTAACTACCAGATTTATCAGTTTTATTTTTGTATTTGAATTTTATTACAGATTACAAGGCGCGGGGTGACCAGAGACAGTGAAGTAACTTTAAATCATTACAGCGCGCCAAAGCAAAGAATGTTTGAATGGGTTTTGATTGAAGCTTTTATTTTGAAATATATACCGGAAGTTAGTTTCTGAGAGAAACAAAAGGATCCAGAAAGAGGTCTCACTCTGCATAAATCTCTTCCAAAAAAAACAATAAAAGACTGTCTCCAAGAGGCAAAACAGCGCCGGGGAATTAAAGGTTTATTTTATTTTTAAAACAAATAATGAATTACAAACTAAACTGGAGATCTGTATAATGAAAACAATCCCAAAGCATGAAGCACTGACTGTTCCCAGCAAAAGAAAAGTGTGGGATGGAGGAAACAGGACAGTTTGTGACTGATTGGATAACAATGAAAGAAAATCAGTATAATAAAGGGAAATGTAAAACAATTTCAATAAAAATGAAAAACAAGAAATTAAATTTCAGTTCACTAAACAGAGGCAGACATGGATTGTAGTTAATTGTATGGAAGAGATATTGGTGGACCAGTTTATTTGTTTATTTCTTAAAATCTATTCAAATTTCCTGATTTAAATTTAAAGTTAAAACCTAAGTTACTGCATTAATTTTAATTTTCATAATTCAGAGCCAAATTTCTACAAAATAAACAACAGAAAAAACATCCTGTAAGAGAGAAATGAAGAGTGACACCTCTTTCACACAGACGATCTTTGTAAAGAGACGCCGCTGACTGAGCATGCGCCACAGAAGCTTTGTGCGGCTCAATGGCGACTAAACGTGAAGCGGAGCGAGATGAAGAGTCTGGGGACGTTAAGAGGCTAAAAGTGGACCGAAAAGACGAAGAGAATGAACCGGAATGTGAAAATATTTTGTCCGGATTCCAAACATCCAGAGTTCTGAGGGATTCTGCCCGCGAGAAAATCATTTTCATCCATGGAAAGGTCATTTCCGGTCAAATTCGAGAGCTTCATTTTATTTTGTTAATTTGAGTTTCTGTTATTAAGAGCAGCTTAATAAATAAGGGAAGCGTTTTACTCATGTTTATTGATTTTCTTTTTTTTTTTTAATTAATGATTTCCGGTTGATTATTTCAAAATAAAAGTACCTTTAAAATATGAACATTTAAAAAAAGATGCGCGCATCAAAGGGACACTTGTGTAGTTCTGTTCTGGAAGTCCAGGCTGTAACGCGTAGGGCTGCAACGATACAGAAAACTCACGATTCGGTTCGATACTTTAGTCTCACGGTTCGATATTTGTTCGATACAAAAAAGAGAAATGTCCATGATGCTTTTAACTTGTAATTTATTTAAATTAATTATGAACATTTGTTTGACCTCAAAAGTACAGTTTTTAAATTAAATGTTGCTGAAACAGCAAGTTTCTCAGTGGATCTGTGCTCCACAATGCAGCCTAGGTGGAGTAGTCGAACACAGATCCACTGATCCTTCAACACAGAGGATCTTCAGAAGACAAGCTGATAAAGTAAATTTTTAAAATCTGTATTGTTCAATACAAGTGTGTATTGAACCTAAAGCACTGTTCGATACGGGTACATGTACATTGCACTCCTAGTAACGCATCAGTCCAATGTGTCCTCAGATTGCTGATGAGGAGGCCGTGGTCATTCTGGAGAAGACGCCCATCAGAGAGGACTCGCTCCCGGAGCTCTTTAGTTCCTCCACCCTCAGATTAGAGATGAGGAATGACGTCTACAGCACGTACCGCCTCCAGGTGCCCTCTCACCTGAACGGTACGGACAAGAGATACCAGGAGTTTTATTTTCTGGTCTCAGCTGCAGCAGGACAATCTGGTGATTCGGTCTTATTTTGCAGAGATTAAGACTACAGTGGTGTGTCCGGCCACTCAGAAGCACGTGAAGAAATACCAGCAGCAGGAGAGTTTCCTGGTGGAGGAGACGGCGCAGGACTACGAGTCCATCACTCTGCCCTACGTCCAGCAGCAAAGCTTCAGCCTGCAGGTGGGAGCAGCTCCTCCGTCACCGTCTCTGTCGCTCCTCTCTGAGCTCACATCTCTCCTCTGTGTCAGTGGGTCTACAACATCCTGGAGAAGAAGGCCGAGGCCGACAGGATCCTTTATGAAGATCCAGACCTGGAGCTCGGATTCGTGCTGCTTCCTGACTTCAAGTGGGACCAGAAACAGGTGAAGGACCAGAACTTACTTACGTTCTGTGCACTACAGGTCCTGGAAAACCAGTTTACAGACCACCACCGTCAAAAAAACTAAAAAAAAAAAAAAAAGATCATGATTAATTTTTTATATCCTCCAGTCTCGATTATTAACACGATTATTTTGTTCACCTAAAAGTGTGTAATTATAAAAAGACTGAAAATTAATTTAACAAATAAATAGCTACAGAAATAAAAAATAATGGTTATTTCATTTTCACTAATATACAATAACTGCTGTTCTGAACATTAAATTATTTTTGCAAGGTGTTTAAAATTCACTAAGAAAAAAAATGTGTAAATCATAGAATCTCACATTACTAAAGTTATCCTTTTGTAAAATAAAAGTTAACATTAAATGTATTTTTAAATTTATTTATCAGTGTGCATTGCCAATGCAATGCACACTATTGTGATTCGTTTCCCATCCAAGTCATCTCAACTTTGCCATGCTTCTCCTCCTGCATACTTTGTCCTAGAGCTGCCATTGTAATTTATATCTGTTAAAGCTCCTGTGTCAAATGATGGCTATGCCTTTTGGTGCCTGTAAAACTTATAGTTTGTGAAATATTAATGTTTAATGAATTATAATGGGAGTCAATGGAGCCTTGTAATGGTCCAATACTGCCCCCAGCTGTACTCAACTTGGTACTGCACCGTAGTTTTTATTGTATTTAATCTCAATAGTTCAGTGTTTACAATACTAATATGATTGTATTTTGATGTTTTACTATAATATTGTCTTAATACTGCTCGATTGTTGTAATATTATGCATTTTTGTGTCAATAATTGTATTGGCAATGTGGCCTCTTTCTTCACACATACAAACCAACCCCTGCCACCACCTTCTGCCACGACTCTATTGGTCTAACGGTCTATGTTATAGAGTTTCTTGTGGGAGATCAGGGTTCAAAACCCAGCTACTGCAACTTTAACAAAAAATCTCTTCAAACTTCATATTGTCACACAGTTACCCTCATTACAAACACCTGCTGACGTGACAGGCACAAGCTGGTATAGCAAACACATTTGAACTTGGTCACAGTTCATTCTGCAAGTGCACTGCTGCAGGCAAAGCCATGCTGCAATGACATGCTACATGGCAATGTGCACTTGTTTTACATCGTAAAAACCCATGTCTAGTTTAAAAATATTTTCATTTCTTTAAAAAAACAAATTTTATACATACAACAAATAAGGCAACACGAATATAATGAAAGGCAGCAGAAAGAAGAACAAAAATTCTTATTGAAATCTGCCCCTTTTTGTAAATAAATAAGGTGAAACAATAATAGTCTTTAAATAACAAATCATAACAAATACTTTAACTCCTTCTCAAACAACGGTTCTTATGAATGCACATTATAAAAATTAATATTTCTTAAATAATCTAACTTTTATCATTCTCTTAAATAAAGTTATTGAGTCAGCATTTTTATAATCACTTTCCAGATTGTTCCACAGTCTTATTCCTTGGACCGAAGTACATCTGTCCTTCAAATTTGTTCGAATTTTGGGCTTTACAAAACATCTCTATGACTGCGTATTAGGGCCACTTTGCCGATTGTAGGAATTACTCATGAAATCAGGACCAGCCTAATTTTCATAAAATAACCCCAAGATCTTGCAAAAATGAAACCAGGAAATAATGAAATATCCCTCTGATGATGAAGTGAAAAATGAAAACTTGTGACTGGTCAGATTTCTTAAAATAAAGTAATTTATTTTAGATATATGAACAGGCATTAACATATAAAC
>NW_013953303.1:162948-167112 GCF_001266775.1 Austrofundulus limnaeus
CCAGATGTTGAATCAGGCTGACTCCAGATGTTAAATCAGTTTGACTCCAGATGTTAAATCAGTTTGACTCCAGATGTTAAATCAGTTTGACTCCAGATGTTAAATCAGTTTGACTCCACATGTTAAATCAGTTTGACTCCAGATGTTAAATCAGGCTGACTCCAGATGTTAAATCAGGCTGCCTACAGATGTTACTGTAAATCAGGCTGACTCCAGATGTTAAATCAGTTTGACTCCAGATGTTAAATCAGTTTGACTCCAGATGTTAAATCAGGCTGACTCCAGATGTTAAATCAGGCTGCCTACAGATGTTACTGTAAATCAGGCTGACTCCAGATGTTGAATCAAGCTGACTCCAGATGTTGAATCAAGCTGACTGCAGATGTTAAATCAGGCTGACTGCAGATGTTAAATCAGGCTGACTGCAGATGTTAAATCAGGCTGACTGCAGATGTTAAATCAGGCTGACTGCAGATGTTAAATCAGGCTGAATCCAGATGTTAAATTAGGCTGACTCCAGATGCTAAATTCAGCTAACTCCAGATGTTAAATCAAGCTGACTCCAGATGTTAAATTCAGCTGATTCCAGATGTTAAATCAGTTTGACTCCAGATGTTGAATCAGGCTGACTCCAGATGTTAAATCAGGCTGACTGGTGTTAGTGCAGTGATATTTTGCTAACAGGTGATTGGAGCTCACAGAGAGTTAGCATTAAGGTTCCCAGTATGTGTTCCAGGTTGACGACCTGTACCTGATCGCCATCGCTCATCAGAGACACATCGGGAGCCTTCGGGACCTAACGTCGAAGCACCTCCCTCTGCTGCAGAACATGCTGCAGAAAGGACAGGTGAGTGTGCAGAGCTTCCTGTGTGTGTGCGGTGCAGCAGGAAGCTCCTCCCACCAGGCTGAGCGTCTCTGTGTTGTGATGTAGGAGGCCATCCTGCAGCGCTACCACCTCCCACACAGCAAGCTGCGGGTCTTCCTGCACTACCAGCCCTCCTACTACCACCTGCACGTCCACTTCACTAACCTGGGCTTCGAGGCGCCGGGCTGCAGCGTGGAGCGAGCGCACCTCCTCTCCAATGTCATCCAGAACCTGCAGTCGGACCCAAAGTTCTATCAAACCCGGACGCTGAGCTTCCCCCTGAGGGCAGACGATGGGCTGCTGGGCAGGTTCAAGGAAGCAGGACGGCTGTAAAAACTGGAACCTGGTTTTTATTCAGGTCTGAAACCTGGTTTTGGTTCTGTGTTTCATTTAAAATGAGTTTGTATGATTTCATGTTTGAAGCCTGTTTTGTTATAATAAATTTAATGTTGAATTCTTTAGATTTTTAATGTTTCCACTGAATTTGCTCACGTTTAGGATGCAGCTCAGAATTTGTGTTTAGAAAGTCTCCTCAGGATAAAAAAAACATGAAACAAGCAAAGTCTTCAACTCAAATCTTATTATTATTATTAATTTTATTTATAAGGACAGTGTGCAATTAAAACATAAACATAAAAATATTTGATGCATTGCACCAGATTTAGCCTACAGCTAGTTTACATCTGCAGTCCTCCTAATAATAAAAATAAAACAACATCCAACAATAATAAAAACAAGAAAATAAAATAACGGAAAAATAAAAACGATACAAAATAAAACATTTTACAATCAACAATAACAATACATAAACACTACGGAGCCCGCGAGGGGACATGGGGTGATTTTTTTTTTCTTTTGCGTTACCTCGCACTATTGTTTTGCGTTCCCACACAAAAGTTTGATTTGTATATGAACTGAATTAAATTAGGCTGATTTTGAAATATCCAGTTACGAAAACAGGATGTGGCGCTACAAGTTTGTGAAATTGACATTGATGTTGCCTGGCTGCACTGTGTTAAAATATCGACATATGACTTCCATGTGTGTCTGTGTGATATATTCATTCTGAAGCTGAAGCAGTAGCTAACTCGCTAATGGTAAATGTGAGTTTGTCAATAAACCGGCAGGCACAACAGTGATAAACGACTTGCGAGGTAACGCAAAAGGTATTGTGAGGTAACGCAATACTTTCGCGTGGGACTGCAAAAAAGAAAAAAAAATCCCCCATGTACCCTCACGGGCTCAGTAAAATGTTAGCTTCACTAACCCTCTATAAACAATTAGCTGGCTAACGCTAAACCGCTAACCTGTTAGTTTTCTATTGAGTCAATTTGAAGGTGGGCGGGGTCATCTGTGGCAAATCAGCCAATCCAAACCAGAGTTATAGCTGGTCTAACTTGATACTTCCAGTTTAACCCTTTCAGAATAAAAGCATTTCTTTTATTTTTATAAATACTGTTTGAAGTTAGTCAAACAATATTTTCTCTATAATATTTTATAACTAATCAATTGTAAATTTTTATGCTTCTGTTCATGAGGCTGACACTCTGTCTACTTTTAAGATTAGACTGAAGACTTTCCTTTTTGATAAATCCGTTAGACTTAGGTTTCCTGAATTATTCTTCATTTCTGCTGCTATAGACTTAGACTGCTGGAGCACAAACTGCACATTTCCTCACTCTGCTGTTGTCTTTAGTCTCTCTTCTCTACATGTTTATTGTTTTGATTTTATTTCCTGTTGAATCCAAACCTGGACCAGGTATTCTGTGTTTGTGTTCCTCAAACCAAAAAGCTTAAAGCCAAACCAGATGGGCATCCATGGTCCTGGTCCTGGTTCTGCTGGAGATTCTTTTACTGTTTAAAGGAAGTCATTTCTTCCTCCTGATACCTAACACCTTGTGGTTTCATCAGAAAAACAAGTTTTTAATATATTTTTAGCATTTTGTGATCAATTAAATGTAACATTAGACTTTATTTGCTAAACATTTATTTTAACTGTAAAATAAAGACTAAGAATACTGTAGGATGTTTAGTTTTTATAAATTTTAAACTAAAAGTTTAAATATATGTGGACAGGGCCATTTTATTTACAAGCAAAGCATTCTGGGTAAATGATGACGTGGATAGGTCCTCGGTGCGAGGCTGCTAGCGAGCTATATCCACCCTGAAGGTTAATCTTGGACAATATCTGATGATCGACTCTTAAATGAAACCAGAGAGCGTTGACAGAGAGGAGAAGGTAGAAATGACTCAGCCTGGAACTGAAAATATGGATGGAGGACAACAGTTTAGCTTGTTTGTCGCACTAGCACCATGCTAATACATCTAAGACAATATAGCATCAGTGCTAGCACAAAGCTAACAGGCTAAACTGGGGTTCTTCTAAATAAATTAGTTCAGTCAAACATTTTATTTGACTGTTGTTGCTGTGTGTTTAGCTTTTTTATTCTGTATAGGTTTCCTAAATTCAATCATTACAATTCACATAATAATACAAAGTGTAACACAAATTGATTTTTACACTACTTTACCTTTACAGTGAGGTGAAATAACCTCGTCTTCTGGTTGAAGTGGAACTGCTGCTGCTCAATGAAGAGAGAAACTCTGAAACAGGCTGGTTGAACAGTAAGAATCTTTATTTTGCAGTCCTGGAGATTACAGCCAAAAACCAAATTATGGCCTCCAAGCCAAATGATTCACCAAGTAAGAAAGATGAAGTTACGAAGGCCAAGGGTGGGGGTGTACAAGGCTCTTTATAGGCTTCACAGTGTAGTTCAACAGAGGCATCATAAATTTTGTCACAGTATACCTTAAGCATTCCTCTTCCTAATATGGTAATATGTGCCGAGCTCTGAAGCTGGAAAACCAAGAGACGTAACACATCTGTGCATTCCTGAGAAGAGGCCCCCACTCTTGGACACCACAACAGCTTATGAAACATAAATTAACTGTGTGTGGGATCAATAAAGTTGTATTTTGTAGTCCTGTAATAAGTTTTAATACATTGTTTTTGGTACCTGTTTTTCTCAAGTTGTGTGTATGTGTGTGTGTTAGAATAAATGTTAATATAAATATTAACGTAAATCTCTGTTAAAAAGTCCATTCATTTGTAGTAGTTCACAGCGCAGCGGTGCCACCTCCAATATGGTGGACGCACTGCTTCGTCACAGCAGCGGCCTGACACAGTCAACGAGGCTTCTACGTATTCATATCTATGATAGCTCACTAGCAGCCTCACACCGAGGACCTATCCACGTCATCATTTACCCAGAATGCTTTGTGTGTAAACAAAATGGCTC
>NW_013953303.1:169264-169972 GCF_001266775.1 Austrofundulus limnaeus
CAGCATGTACAGTGTGAGTGTAATAAGACTGACCCTTCATAAAACCCAACCCAGCATCACACCTCAGCTGAGAGTCCACCTACAGTCAGTCAGACATGGGAAGTTCCTACATGTCATTTTAAACGTTTTATTTTGGATGGCTTTGAGTCTTCTTGAGAACAAGAGCATTATTTACTGATCTTATGTTGACTTCTTGATATTTTTTTTTTGACAGTTTTGTTTTAAAACACCCACCTTCTGCTTGAAACATTTGTTGTTTTTTTAATGGGATTTTAGGTCTGAATGTTAAGGGGTTAAACTCATCATGTGGGTTAAAAGTCCTCCAAAAAGGGACAGAGAGGAGCTCAGAAGTCCTGCTCCAACGTGTTCTCCATGTTTGAGCAGTCAAGGAGGTAGAGACTTTCATTTATAAACCTTAGGAAAACATAGCATTTAGGATTGTTTCATTTATGCAACAAAAAGGCAAATTTTACCATTTTTATTTGAGAAACAATGTGTGTGTTTCTGCAATACATTTGATTCTGAACAAAAACCAAACAGCATGAACTTTCTTTTAACATTTTGCAACAAAAAGTAAATTAAACAACACATTTTTAATAACATCTCATCTCCCAATATTCCAACAAAAATGTTACATTGAACATGTGTAAAGAGGTGGTACATAAACCTGTACTGTAAATGAACTTGATTTGATTTGATTTATTGATT
>NW_013953303.1:170972-171636 GCF_001266775.1 Austrofundulus limnaeus
CTTTACTTTACTTTACTTTACTTTACTTTACTTTACTTTACTTTACTTTACTTTACTTTACTTTACTGAGTATGTTTGTGTTCAGACACAGTTCTGACTCAGAGGCTCTGAGTCAGGACCTGATCCCGGACTGGGACTCCTCTGTTCTCCTCAGGGTGGCGGGATGTCCGAACGGTCCCTGAACGCAGCACAGATGAATCCAATCAGCGCTCAGCCGGTGCACGGACTGGACTCATCACGGCTCGGTTCTGCTCTTTGTGGGACGACTGGACCCTGGGGCCGCCGGAGGTTCGGTTCACACGGTGAGTACGACCCGTTTCTCCCCCGCTACGCGGACACTGCGCGACGCCGGGTCTGGGTTCGGCCCGGCCCGGTTCGGTTCGGTTCTGTCAGCTTCACCTCTCAGAACTTTTTTCCTCCAAACAAACAGAACTTTGGGAACAAACTCAGTTAATTTTCAGATAAAATGAAATTTTTCCATCTGAGTAGAACTTGGACCGGAAGTTTTATTTTTAGATTAAATTAAGTAAATTAAAAGCTGATGGATCACAGAAAGTTCTGGTTCTGTTTTTATACTGATGTTTGGCTGCTTTGTGGGGGGGTTATTTTAAAATTTAAACTCAACTAAAACTTCTTTTTGTTTTAAATATTCAGACTTCAGTGT
>NW_013953304.1:0-6236 GCF_001266775.1 Austrofundulus limnaeus
AGGCTATCCCACACTGTCACTGCCCCGTGCCATAGGCTATCCCACACTGTCACTGCCCCGTGCCATAAGCTGTCCCACACTGTCACTGCCCCGTGCCATAGGCTGTCCCACACTGTCACTGCCCCGTGCTATAGGCTGTCCCACACTGTCACTGCCCTGTGCTATAGGCTGTCCCACCCTGTCACTGCCCCGTGCCATAGGCTGTCCCACACTGTCACTGCCCCGTGCTATAGGCTGTCCCACACTGTCACTGCCCTGTGCTATAGGCTGTCCCACCCTGTCACTGCCCCGTGCCATAGGCTGTCCCACACTGTAACTCCCCGTGCTATAGGCTGTCCCACACTGTCACTGCCCTGTGCTATAGGCTGTCCCACCCTGTCACTGCCCCGTGCCATAGGCTGTCCCACACTGTCACTGCCCCGTGCCATAGGCTGTCCCACACTGTAACTCCCCATGCTATAGGCTGTCCCACATTGCCACTGCCCCGTGCCATAGGCTGTCCCACACTGTCACTGCCCCGTGCTATAGGCTGTCCCACACTGTCACTGCCCTGTGCTATAGGCTGTCCCACCCTGTCACTGCCCCGTGCTATAGGCTGTCCCACACTGTCACTGCCCCGTGCTATAGGCTGTCCCACACTGTCACTGCCCTGTGCCATAGGCTGTCCCACACTGTCACTGCCCCGTGCTATAGGCTGTCCCACACTGTCACTGCCCTGTGCTATAGGCTGTCCCACACTGATGACAGCGTGCAGGAAAGGAGGAGAGGACTTGTTTCTAGTTACAGAGCAGGTTGGAAGATGGTTCTTTGATGTTATTTAATGTTTTTTAACATCCTACAGGCTCTGAAATGCAAAATAAAAATGAAACTGAGTTTTTGAAAAAAAGGTTAGTAGCGTGATTTGGAAACATTATTATTATTATTATTATTATTATTATTATTATTATTTTACATACCTGCCATGGTGGTGGGTGCATTGTTCAGATCTACATGCCACTTCATAATTTTTCCAGCATATGGCCAGTGGTGGGTGCTAATTTCCATCCCTGAACCCTGATCCCTAAAATGCATGGACCCCAACCCAAACAGCTTATATCTTGCTTCCAGTAAGTAGTGACTTGAAGGGACATTAGGCAACACATTTTTAATAAAAACTTACCTCAGCTATAAAAATATCATGGTAAAAATATTGTAGACCATATAGATTTCACAAATTTTATTTGTGTGTCACCATGTTGATGTTACTTTGCATCTTCAATGCTAGCCCAGTAGAGTTGAAATGCTTCAATATTTTCTGTTTCACCTTTTCCTTTTAGCCTGAGCGCAATGAATGAGAAAAGAATGTGGAAATTGCTCTGGATGCACTTCAAAATTAGAAAGACTGGCTGTATAAAGAGGAGATACAGCTAAATTGCTGTAGTTTGTGAGGCAGCTGCTAATACTCAGAGAGAAGCAACAAGTTGTGCTTTCAGTCTGAAGCTGTTCATGGTAAATATCTGGATCAAATGTATTTTTGTTTATATTAGACAACAGTGTCATTACAGTAAGTCATCAGAAGGAGTCAGCAGAGGTGGTTCTGCATTCTTGTTAATTTGCCTTCTGGACACCTTATTTTGAAGAGTTTCTGGACATCCCCCACTGGGAGAAGACCACTAAGGTTCACCCAGAGATACCTGAAGGGATTGTATAAACCCTATGGCCTAGGATCACCTTGAGATTCTTCATGAGGAGCTGGAGAATGCCAGCGAAGAGAGGGATGTCTAGTTTTTTTCTTCTGAACCTGTTCTCTCAATGATCTGACCATGAATACAGCAAAGAGATGGATTGCTTGTTAGTGAGCAGTGGAATGRACACTTCATGGGTCTCCTCAATCCACCCTCCATGTCCTCCTTTGAGGAGGCAGAGTCTGAAGACTTGGGGGAAGATGAGTCCATTACCATGGCAGAGGTAACCTAGGTAGTCAAAAAGCTCCTCTGTGGCAGGGTGCCAGGGGTGGGTGAGATTCACCCTGAGATGCTGAAAGCTCTGGGTGTTGTTGGGCTATCATTATTGACATGTCCCTTCAACATTGCATGGAGGACTGGGACAACTCCTGTGGAGTGACAGACCAAGGTGGTTCCCATTTTTAAAAACTGGGACCAGAGAGTTTGTTGTATTGTGTGATCACACTTCTTGCTCTCCCTGGGAAAGTTTACTCCAGGATGTTGGAAAGGAGGATCCGATCGATGATCGGACCTCAGATTCAAGAGGAGCAGTGTGGGTTCCATCCTGGTCATAAAACAGTGAACCAGATCTTAATTCTTGCAGAGTTGCTAAGGGGGTAATGGGAGCTTGCCTCTCCATGTGTTTTGTAGACTTGGAGAAGGCTTATGACCATGTTCCTCGAGGCATTCTGCGGGGGGTGCTGCGGGAGTATGGAGTGTCCGCTTTGCTACTAAGGGTGACCCAGTCCCTGTAGAACCAAAGCAGGAGCTGTGTTTGATTCTTGGCACAAAGTCGAGCTTGTTCTCAGTGAGGGTTGGACTCTGTCAATGACTCTGACTCTGACCCTGTTTGTAGTGTTTATGGACAGGATCTCAAGGTGCAGTGGTGGAGAGGTGGGAACCACAGGGTCTAATCTCTGCTCTATGCAGATGATATGGTTCTGTTGGCATCTTTGGGCAAAGACCTTCAGTGTGCACTGAGGTGGTTCAAASCCAAGTGTGAAGTAGCTGGGAACATAGAAAGGAGTCAGATGAGGGGGTTCGGGCATCTGATTAGGATGCTTCCTGTACATCTACTTTTAGATGTGTTCTAGGCACGTCCAACTGGTAGGACTCACTGGAGGTATTACGTATCCTCCCTAGGCTGGTAATGCTTTGGGGTGTCCCCAGAAAGAGCTTTAAAGTAACACTGGCAAGTGGGATGTCTGGGTTTCTCTCCTGGACCTGTTGCCTCCGCGACCTGACTATGGATAAGCGGCAAATGATGGTGATAACGATGGGTTGATGGATCCATTGATCCAGGTATTGATACATCTTGGAACTCCAAAAAAATGTCAAAACATAATGTTAAATAATGGCTTCAATAATGATTAAATAGAAAATTTAGTGCTATAAATGAGGTGCCCAAGAAAAACTATGTCGGGATACAGTTTGACAGACAGAGTATGTTTAAGAACCAAGGAAAGAAAAAATGCACTATATATTTCACAAAAGCTCTAAGGGTTAGGGTAAGACTCCAAAGTYTTAAAAATATTAAAATCCCTTAATTACTTTGAGTTTGAAGAGAACTGTGTGGAATATTTCTCTGCATTAATCGGCACCTTCGACCTTGAGTCCAGCTGTGCTGTAAATAGCTTTCTGTCAATCAGAGAAATGCAAAGAGTGCAGGCAGCTGAAGGAGCTTTATAATATGAGGTGTCACATTGGTCAGGAATAGTCTGTTATAATGGCTGAGTGATTCATGATTGGATTGACCAATACATTGCCAACTAATGGACAGAATGTGACACAGATTTTCCTGTAAGTGGAGGGGTTGGTGAGGAGAAAAACACTACAAGATGGGGAGGAATGATAATGAAGATGGGAGCAAATAGAGATTGAAACATGTATGACTGTTCAGCAAAGGGAGCGGGCATTGACGGGAGTGAAATGATGGACGGGCTGTTTCCACAGAAAGACAGATGAGAAGATGAAAAAGAGTGGCAGGAGGAGAGACAGAGTGAGCAAGAGGAAAGGAGAGTGATAAGGAGCAGGACAGACAGCTTGTCTTATCGGGAAGCTGTGAAAAGTAGCAAGTTGTCCAAGGACATTTATTCTCACAAACATTCCCAAAAAGAAAAAAAGGAAGTAGTAATTTTTAAAAATAACTGAAAGACATGAATGACACTCAATCAAATGGAAAKAATCTGACCTCTTTATGACCTCTGAACAGTTTTACGGTCAGATGTCATATGGGGTGGGGGCTGGGGGTCCAGCATCATAYACAATAAGGGTCATCTCAGTAAAGAGAAGTCTATATCATAAATTCAGTTTATGTCCAGATTCAAGACCAATTATCAGTGGTGGGCACCAGCCCACTAAAGCACAAATCTGCTAATTGCGGACCTAAATATTTCATTTGCGCTCTAGCGGTCTTACTAATTTTATAATTATATAAATTATAAAAATATACAGATTTGCGCTTTCTAAAATTAAAATGCAGTACCACTAATAACTAATTATCTAGCAGTCATCATTATGTTGAACAGCAGAAGGTATGACTGTCAATGAATCACAACATGTGATCTATCCAACAGCACCCCTCCNGTCATCATTATGTTGAACAGCAGAAGGTATGACTGTCAATGAATCACAACATGTGATCTATCCAACAGCACCCCTCCCAGATAAACACTCTTATTGTGAAGGTATACATCCTGCTGACTGTTGCTTTGGGTCACGCTTCTGATTTCCCACAATGCTTTGTGTCTGCTTACGTCGCAGGAAGGCAACAGCAAAAACAGTTAACGTTTGTAATCCATACTAAAATTTTGTATGTATTGATTTATTTTACTTTACAATCGAAGCTGCCTTTTTTTAAAAGTAAATTTTAAACTCTGAAGCTCAATACTTGACGTAATTGGTCGAAGCAACAGGGTTAGAGATGCAGAAATGATTTAAAGATGTTATGCTGATGAAGACTGACATCTAGTGGTCAACTGGAGCAAGTACATGGAAAACTTTAAAATCCATGCTCTTATTTTGAAGTGAATATAGTTTCCTGAACTCTGTGCTTTTGTTTCACGTCACAAATCAAATCCGTCATGTACCCAGAATGCATTGCTTCAGTTTTCCAATAAACAGTTTTAAAATTACTTTATTGATGCTTCTTTAATGAAAAATCTACAACAAACAAAAGAAAAAGACAAAGAAGCAGCTGAACTAGCAATCCTCAACAACTTTTTAATTTTTACACCAGGAGCTAAAGGTCTGTTTCAGGAAATCACATCCCCAGCAATCGGCAGTTGTAGGATTGTAGTTGTACAAGGGTTCATACACCACTAGTTGGCAGTGTTGTGTGTATATTGTACATGAATTATTGTCAGTTTGTAATGGTGTCAAATTGAACTTGCGCTTTAAAATTAGCTTCTTCTAGTTTTTCTGTGGCATAAGTGCTTTTGAAGTTACAAACTTAAATATTATCATAAGCACTTTAGAAATTGTGGAGCTAATTTTTAAATTAGTGCTGCCCATCATTGCCAATTATCATACAAAGGAAAGGGACCACCAGATAAAAACAGACTCATCTGTGAATCAKCTGGGGTCTGAGAGGCCTAGAAGGATTAGTTCATGTGATACTAGGTGTCTAATGGATGAAACTTAGAAGGTAAGGTATAAAAGTTTTGATTTGAGAGACTCTCTGCTTTTCAATAGTCTGGCAAGTTCATTATGTATAAATGTTGTCAAACTGAGCTGGTAAACTGTTATTGCACTTAAGGCAAAATGATGTGTGTAGTTTTCTGTCTTCATGTTTTTTGTGGTGTTTGTGTTCACCTTGTGTTCAGTTTGTTCCTTGGCCCACTGTTGTTGCCAGTCATCACTGACTCTTAGTAACTGTGTTTCCATCAACCATTTTTAATATTGTTATGTATCAGGTGGATGGCTGCAGCTGGACCCTCCTGCTGTCGACGTCTTCCCGAATATTCCCATAACATGAAGATAATGACGTTTCTTYCTCTACRTCTCCAGACAACATGTAAAATCAMMWGAACTARTTGATWTGACAGAATAATTACAACTTTCCCGATAGTAGCAACATGTTCCTGATCACTTCTCTCCATTGTCCTGAGATGTGTATCCCTGTGAGTTATTTTTATGTAAATGAATTCTTTTATTCTCCATCTACTTTGTACACAATTAACTGTAAACAGAAGTATCAGCTTTCTTCTTTCTAGTTATATTCAGTGTGGTTTTSAATTTAAATCCCATTATGACCCTCGGGAGGGCCAGCTTCAAACTCTGCACTGTTCAGTTTGTTCTGAGAACGTTTCTTGGATGTAAAAAGAAACCTCTTCAAGAAATCTTCACAATTTTTTTGTCAGAATTGTCACGTCCTTCTTAGATCTACACTATCATCTTGAGTAGCATCAAAAAATCTGAAGGTTTTACATAAATGATCTTTGGACATCGTCTGTTTTCCCCCACTTCTCGTCCAATCCTTATACCTGACCATGACAGCATAATACTGTGTGCTTAAAATATGTGAGAATAAGA
>NW_013953304.1:6296-10772 GCF_001266775.1 Austrofundulus limnaeus
ATATATATATATATATATATTTCCAACAGATAAAAGACTGGCTTGTAATAAATCTCCATAAAATCTCAAGATGATGTGAGCTTTTATAAATAAGCCAGCCTCTTAGAATCTGCAGAGAAATGGAGTGTAATTCAGTTTATATGAGGAGCACCACGTATAAAATGTGTGATRTACTGTTGCTGTCATTTTCAATCCTGAGACTGGCTGCTTGTCATCCCAACATTGAGCCCTGATGCTGGCTTACCTTTACATTTCTACTGTAAATTTAACCTTGACAGCTCAGAGGCAGAACAACAAGAAGTTAGTTTAACCCCACCCCGTGCTACCTCAGCACTTTTTACATTCTGACAGGAGGAAGGCATGTTGAGCCTGACCGAAACGTGTTTTGTAAAAAAGAGACAGGATCTTAGAGTCACATCTTTAAAAACAGACAAAAAAAATCCAAGTATTGACACAAGAGASATGTCACATCCTGATCATCTACAGTATGTCAAGTTTTCACCAACTACAGTAACTCTATGAATCTTCTTGATCAGCGGTCCTCAATCCAGGTCCTTGAGGGCCACTATCCTGCACGTTTTGTTTGTTTTCCCACTCTTAAGTAGGTCTTTAAGTTTTACAAAACACTGTTAAGCACCTATTTATTTGAATCAGGTGTGTCAAAGCAGAGAAAAAAACATGCAGGGAAATGGCCATTGAGGACCAATGTCAATGTGAAATTTATTTGTATAGCACATTAACAACAAAAGCTGACCAAAGTGCTTCACAGTTCAGTCAAAACATCAAAAAACAAACAAACAATAGATGCAAATACAGAAACACAATATATGAAAAAGCTCTAACTGAAAGTCCAAATCTTAGCCAAAGAAAATAAATGGGTCTTCAGCAAAGATTTAAAAGCCTCAACAGTCTYTGCTGATCGAATATTAAGAGGTAAACTGTTCCACAGCTTTGGAGCAGCTGTTGCAAAGGCCCGGTCACCTCTAGATTTCAGTTTGGATCTAGGGACATCTAACAGGAGCTAGTTGATAGACCTGAGTGCTCTGACTGGAGTGTAGATATTAAGAAGATCACATAAATATGAWGRGGCCAGACCATTAGGACCAGGATTTAGGACATCTGTTCTTAATGTTCCAATTTGTTGTTTGCTTGTGATTTTAGAACAGAATTTAGTATTAGCAGACAAACATTGGTGAAAAGCCTCTCCCTGGGCTGCCACCTTATCGTGGTGGAGAGGTTTGAGTGTCCCAGTGATCCTTCCTAGGAGCTATGTTGTCAGGGGCTTCRTGCCCCTGGTAKGGTCACCCAAGGCAAACAGGTCCTAGGTGATGGATCAGACAAAGTGCAGCCCAAAAGACCCTATGATGAACACAATAAATGGATTCAGTCTTCCCTCGCCCGGACATGGATCACCAGGGCCCCACTCTGGAGCCAGGCCTGGAGGTGGGGCACACTGGCGAGTGCCTGGTGGCTGGGCTTTCACCCATGGAGCCCGGTCGGTCACAGCCCGAAGAGGAGACGTGGGTCTACCTTCCCATGGGCTCACCACCTGTGGGAGGGGCCGTAAGGGTCGGGTACAATGTGTGGTTGAAAGCGAGGACCTTGGCGGTCCGATCCTCGGCTACAGAAGCTGGCTCTAGGGACGTGGAATGTCACCTCTCTGGTGGGGAAGGAGCCTGAGCTGGTGTGTGAGGTTGAGAGATTCAGACTAGATATAGTTGGACTCACCTCGACGCACTGCTCTGGCTCTGGAACCAATCTCCTCCAGAGGGGTTGGACACTCTTCCACTTTGGAGTTACCTCAACTCAGGACGTTGTGGTTTGGTGGGCAGAATACTTCGAGGACCTCCTCAATCCCACCAACACATCTTCCCATGAGGAAGCAGAGCCTGACAACCCTGGGTCGGACTCTCCAGTCTCTGGTGCCGAGGTCACTGAGGTGGTTAAAAAGCTCCTCGGTGGCAGGGTGCCGGGAGTGGATGAGATTCACTCTGAGTTCTTCAAGGCTCTGGACGTTGTGGGGTTGTGTTGGTTGATGTGACTCTACAATATCACGTGGACATCGGAGGCAGATCCGCTGGATTGGCAGAACGGGGTGGTGGTCCCCCTATTTAAAAATGGGGAGTACAGACTGTGTTCCAACTATAGGGGGATCACACTTCTGAGCCTCCCTGGTAAGGTCTATTCAGGGGTCCTGGAGAGGARTGTCCATCGGATAGTCGAACCTTAGATTCAGGAAGAGCAGTGTGGTTTTCGTCCTGGTCGTGGAACAGTGGACCAGCTCTACACCCTCAGCAGGGTCCTGGAGGGTTCATGGGAGTTCAACCAGTCTACATGTGTTTTGTGAACTTGGCAAAGGCATTCAACTGTGTCCCTCAGGGACTGCTGTGGGGGGTACTCCTGGAGTATGGGGTACTAGGCCTGTTGATATGGGCTGTTAGGTCCCTGTAGGACCGGTGCCAGAGCTTGGTCCACATTGCTGGTAGTAAGTTAGACTTGTTTCCGGTGAGAGTTGGACTCCACCAAGGTTGCCCTTTGTCACCGATTCTGTTCATAACTTTTATGGACAGAATTTCTAGGAGCAGCCAAGGTGTTGAGRGGATCCTTTTTGGTGWCCTTAGGATCACATCTCTGCTTTTTGTGGATGATGTGGTCCTATTGGCTTCATCAGATCCTGATCTCCAGCTCTCACTGGAGTGGTTCACAGCTGAGTGTGAAGCGGCCGGGATGAGGCTCAGTGCCTCCAAATCCCAGACCATGGTCTTGAGCCAGAAAAGGGCAGGTTGACTTCTCCGGGTCGGAGAAGAGGTCTTACTCCAAGTGGAGGAGTTTAAGTATCTCAGGGTCTTGTTCATGAATGAGGGAAGAATGGAGTGGGAGATCAACAGGTGGATTGGTGCTGAGTCTGCAGTAATGTGGGCGTTGTACTGGTCTGTCGTGGTGAAGAGAGAGCTGAGCCAGAAGGTGAAGCTCTCAGTTTACCAGTCGGTCTACGTTCCTACCCTCATCTATGGTCAGGAGCTTTGGGTAGCGACTGAAAGAAGGAGATCACAGATCCAAGCAGCTRAAATGAGTTTCCTCYGCAGGGTGTCTGGGCTCTCCCTTAGAGATAGGCTGAGAAGCTCAGTCATCCAGGAGGGACTCAGAGTAGAGCCGCTGCTCCTCCACGTCCAGAGGAGCCAGTTGAGGTGGTTCATCTGGTTAGGATGCCTCCTGGACTCCTCCCTGGTGAGGTGTTCTGGRCACGTCCCACTGGGAGGAGACCCAGAGGAAGACCCAGGACACGCTGGAGGGACTATGTTTCTCAGCTGGCCTGGGAACACCTTGGGATTCCCCCAGAGGAGCTGGTCCAAGTGTCTGGAGAGAGGGARGTCTGGGTCTCTGCTGAGGCTGCTGCCCCCGAGACCTGACCCTGGATAAGAGGAAGGAAACGGACGGACGGACATTGGTGAAAAGCTGCTGATAAAAAAAGAGCCAATGTATTTTATACATCACATTAAAATCAACACAAGTTGACCAAGGTGCTTAACAGTCCACTGAAGGACTGGCAATGGGTTCATTTTAAAATAGGTTAGTTTCAAAGATGTCTGTTATGTATTGACAGGAGTTTGGTTCACCACTTTAAGAGCCTTTGAGGTAAAAGTTAAGTGGTTTAAAGAAAAAACAATTCAGTGAATAATTTCAAGCACTAGACTACAAGCAATTGAAAAAAAAAACAATTCCAAAGAAGATCCCTTAAAAGTCCTCCAGACTTATTGATCACACCACTTTAAAAGCCAATAGGAGAGTCTGGCTGCATGTAAGGAATATATACAGTATATAAAAACCTGAGAGATGATTGACTTTTACACACTAGTACAAACAATGGTGTAATTTTTATTCTGATGAGGTTTGGCTAAATGTTCCCCTCTGACTCTGTAATTGGTGGCCATTGCAGTTCCACTGACAGACTAAGTTAATTAAATAAACCCAAWGAGAATAAGTTTAAACCCACATACTGTATTTAGATGACATTCAGGAAGTGAAGCTCAGTCTGTGAGCTGCTTCAGTATGATGCATCACCTAAAACTCTTTGAGTATTTCCTGACAAGACACCAACTCCTGTATTAAAGAGACATTTTCAATAGAACTCTGTTACTTTTGCTTTGTCAGGCACAAGTGAAAAGAAGGTGGAAAGTAATTGTCAGTGAAAAAAAACTGAGGCAAACTGAGTAAAGCTGAAGAGCTATATGGAGAATGAGGAGGAAATGAGTGAGCGGGATTCTCTACTTCTGAAGGACGGAGGAAGAGTTGCCGACTCGGCACTTCCAATCAGATAAGAAAAGACGCTGTCATCAAGGTTTACACTCAATGTGTGTGTGTATTCACACGCAGTGCAAAGTGAGGTGACTGCTTGTGTGAGTGTGAAGGTACAGTAAGTGTGGTGCAGCATGGCCACGTGTCAGGGGTGTGTGTGTGTGTGTGTGTGTGTGTGTG
>NW_013953304.1:11439-15239 GCF_001266775.1 Austrofundulus limnaeus
TTTAGTAAATCAGTCTGAAAACAAGATCAAAAAGACTTTTTGGCTGATATAAGGTTTAAAACTTGGTTAGATGGACAGTTTTTGGGTGCAGTGTCTTGCTCAAAGACACAGTGACTGAAATGGCTGAACAGGGGGGTCAAAATGTCGACGTTTTAATTCTGGGACAACTCCCCTAACCACTCTGCCACAGCTGTGTAGTTAGTAGTTAGTGAAGATGACTGAGGCAAATATATGCAGCTGAAACATGGATATTTCAAATATTACCATTTTAATAAAACACTACGGTCATTATACGGCCTTTAGGGAGGTCACATTCTAACTGCCCCAGTTTACTCAATACTTTTACTTTTAATCCTTAAATATATTTTATATCAGAAATGTACTTTTGATACTCAAGTAGAGTAAATATCAGATACTTTAAGGCTTTTACTGAAGTACCGTTCTTAAAGAAGACTATCTTTTACCAAAATACTTTYATGGTAAGATGCTTGTACTTGTACTCAAGTATCACTTTGAGGTATGCGGATCTGTGTGGAGTGAGGTGCAACAAGGTGGAAGTGTGTCCATGGTGTAAGGTGGTCAGGAGTTTGAAGCAGGGCTGGTCATGTGATCATAACYGTGATGATGTCATGGAACCAGCCCMGAGCYCAAGTGATGCTCGTGATCTTCTGGTGCAGTCCAAAACACTCGTGTAAAAAGTGTGACGAAGGTACAGAAGAAGGAYGCAGAAAAATGCATGGATATTTTAATGAATAGAGATTTGAACAAAAAAATCTCAACATTTATTTAAAACTTGAGTTTTTTGTGAGTCTGCGTAGACGGAGATGACCACATGACCACAATTACTTTGTGTCCTAGAAACCAAAACAACAAGTGAGYCGTTTTTATCAGTGTCTGTCCCATTTAGGCAGAGAGATGATTAATGATTAATGATCTCATCAAAACAGTGTCAAAGAAACAAATCTGTCTGTTTCTGTGGTTTCTTCTATGTCCCTGCCACCCACTGGCAAAGCATCATTTTGGTAAGAAATGTCGACAGGCTGAAGCCAAAATGGGATGTGCTCGGCACAGGTACATGCACAGAAAGGACTTGGTGCCATGTGGGATTCAGGTCCAACCTCACCATCCATGTCCACTGACATGTGGTCCCCAGTGGACATGTCCCCAGTGGACATGTCCCCAGTGGACATGTCCCCAGTGGACATGTCCCCAGTGTTGAAAGCAGAAGAGGGAAACGAGGCGGAGGCAGACTCAACCTGTGGTAAAGCTCAGTGTGTTGGAGGCTGTCGGTCAGTCTCAGGTCAACATGGAAGTTTAGTTTATTAAAACTTGTGTGCTGTGGCAGCGCCTCATTTCCTGCCTCCTGAACACCAGGTGGATGAGCGACACGCGGGAACACAAGCAGTGGTTCCAGCTGCTGAGGTGAGCTGATGATTATTATATGCATCTGAAGCAGTTTACAAAGTWCATTTAGACCAGTTTAAATGAAAAATACCTTCTATAAAATCCCATGTACAAAGTATTTTTAGCTTACGGTATGTTTGAGTGTGTTTCCATTTTATTTTTATGGGTATAGAAAATACAATTAAGCAAAAAAACACATTATTCTGAACAGCAGGATTGTTGGCTTTCAGTGGTGGACACAGTTCTGCTCATCTGCCAACACACCAACAGCACAACTAATATTTTGGTGAGCGGTAAAGCATTTACAGTAACTTTATAGACTAGTAAAAGACTTAACTGTCACTAAAATAAATTTGGTTATTTTYTATGCCACTAAAAAAACTTACAGTCACCCCATTCTTATTATTTTAAACAACATTGACTTTCACCCACAGTAGAGTCATTCTCAGTAAAGCTGGGATAAGAGCAGAGCCATATTAAATACATATATGATATTATTATATATAATATACTGTATATATGAAGCAGTCGCTGCATGTGTCACACAGTAGCTGTGTTTCCATTGACCAGGAAAATGCACAAATTAGAATTTTGAAAATAAATTTGCTCAATGGAAACACGTCAATTTTAAAAAAATTGCGTTTTTCGACAAAATGTTTGTCGAAGCTGCAACGGAAACAGTTTTTTCACATCACAGGAGTCACGTGATCAACAACCGTCTGTTTCTACTGGTGAAAAAGACGATGATGAAGAAGATAACAGGAAGTAGAAGTAGTAGTAATATCACAGAAGTAGTATAAAATAGTAAACTCAGCGACTACAATTTCCCAAAAACACAGCATACGTAGCCGCTCCCAAGTAGGGACTTGTCTCTGGAAAGCCTCGATAAAAGACGCCGACGTCTCCTCTGATGATGAGCGCTAGTGTCGTGGTAGCAACATGCTATGTGTTTACATCCATCGCTGCCATGTTTGTAATGACTTATCATGAGAACAAACGTATTCACGTGACTTTAAGAACATTTATTACTTAATGGAAGCACAGCTAGTTACAGCTAGTGACATCATCAGTAGAACTTATGACCATCATTCAGTCACAGAGAGGATTTACTGAGTTTGTTGCAAAGTTTAAAAAAATGAAACACATTTTTACTGTAATCTGGGGCTTACGTTTTTTTATTTTTTGTAAACAATGTTTAAATATATGAAGTAAATTAGCATAAAGATGATTTCTAAGGCTGTAATTTATTTAGTGATGTTCCTCCCTCCCATGTACTGTGTGTTTTTCCCTCTCCTGTTGGTCAGCTGTAGCTCCGCCTCCTGGCTTTAATGGATTATTTTTTCAAATTTCACTTTTAAAAGAGAGACAAACTCTTTAATCTGTGATCGTTAAAGCATTTTGTGTTGTGTTGACTCACATTGTCACACTACACGTTCAGGTTTGGTTTGAAGTTTAGTTTTTGATTGTTAATYTGACACAATTAGAGGTCAAAACCTGAACGCAGTGTTCCTGCTCACACATGGTGGGCTGGATGTTAAATATTAACGGTTTAACTTAAGCTTTTGTCATTTATTTCAGTTTATCTTTTTACTGTTAGCAGAGCTAAGACATTCCTGTAATGGTTTAGATGGTGGTGAAGCTAATATACTGGTTGGCTGTGCCCACCACTGGTGTTCCCAGACCAGACAGAGATGTCTTCCCTGAAGTCTCCTCCCAGCTGGATATACCAGGAACACCTCACCAGGGAGGCGTCCAGGAGGCATTCTTACCAGATGAACCACCTCAACTGGCTCCTGTCGATGTGGAGGAGCAGCRRCTCTACGTCTGGATAACCAAACTTCTCATCTTGTCTCTGAGGGAAACTCTGATTTGTCTCTCTGTCTCRTTTGGTGAGGACTGGAGCACACAAACACTGATTTTTAAAAGAATATTTGGCAGAAATAATCCAGTTTTCATCCATCATTTTGTCCACTTGTTAGCTAATCTGTGCTACACTATTAAAACAAACACATTTTATATTGAATATAAAACCTTAACTGTCTGATTAATTAGTTGAATCCAACTCAGACCAGATTAACTTGATTGTGTTTAAAACTATTACAGTATTTTATATATTCTGAGCAGTTTCTGTTCACAGCCCCTTTACATCATAGAACATTAAAACTACAGGTATGTAGAGTAACTGAAAAAAATAACTAAGTTAAAGTAAAAATGCTGGAACAGAAAATGACTTTGGTCAAAATTAATTTCACTGATAAGAAAAGTACTTAAGTAAAAGTCATAAAACTCATCTAATATTTGAGAAAATAAAAGTAAAAGTACTTTACACACACTATAAAAAGTAAAGTATTAAAGTTCAGTGTTGTATAAAGTACCTCAAAGTGATACTTGAGTAC
>NW_013953304.1:15749-17293 GCF_001266775.1 Austrofundulus limnaeus
ACAGATAACCAAAATTTCTACTTAAGTACAGTAACAAAGTATTTGTACTTAGTTACTTTACAACTCTGTTAAAGTTACTTAACCAAAATGGTTCCACTAACTTGATTTAGTGAAACTAGTTACCATAACTTGGTTAAGTAAATTCAACACTTATTTCAAATGTATAAACAACTTTTTATGAGTTTGGCCATATTTAAATTTGTAACTAGGTATTCAGTTTTAAAGCAAAGAAATAAATGTATAATTGTTATATTTTAATGTAATGAAGAAAAGTAAAAGTTACAGTAAAAAATACTTGGTAAAATTATGGAACCCTAAAAATCTGAACTGTAGCAGTAAATGTACTTAGTTAATTTTAATTTAAGTTAATTTTGTAAACAAAGAGCCCTGCAGCACACTTCTGTTAAAAAGAGCAGTTAATCCCCACGTTTCTAGTCAGATCAGAGATAAAAACAAGGCACACTTTTAGAATATATCTTCTCTTAAAAATATCAATAAACCATCTCATGGTTCAGCAATGAAGCAGCTCAGATCACTATCACACACTCTCCCTATGGCACAACGTAAAACACAAGATAAAACTGATCTAAAACCTGCAGAGGAAATGGGAGACAGAGATAAGAGACGAGTTATAAAAACACAAGAACAGAGGAAYGTTGAGTTTAAATGAGAGGAACAACAGGAAAAGATGAAAAAACAAAAGAAAAGCTAAATATAATAAAAGGAAAGTTGTAAATGAAAGAAAACGGTGTGAAGAGAAGAAGAAAAGAGTAAAAGAGGACTTCCTTTCACACTTTAATTGGTTTATGAGGAGCAGAAAATCCTCTCAGTTCCACAGAAGCTTCCAGGCTGAGGACAACCTTGTTCTTCCAGAAGTCACCTCTTTTTGTCAGCAGTCTTGTTCGACACTCRCACACATAAAAGCCCATTATCAACACTTGTTTCCTGAAAACACATGYACCTTATTAAGGAGACATCTTGGATGCACCACCCAGACTCATGTTCCTATAGTCGTGTCTACAAAGGCTCATGTGCCTCATCACAGTACATGAAATATACATGGAGAAGTTGTCGTGTACTTTTATACTTTGAACTGGAGCAGTGCTTAGTTAGAACCCAGTCAGACCCAAACACAGACCCACTGCTTGGGTCTGTGTAAACCCACTGTTGTCAGCAGGCTTTCACTGGGTAAACAGTTCAGCTGAGTTTTTGTGCTCATGATTAAGTGTGTACTCTTTGTGTGTTTGTATCCAACGCCACAAATGAGTTATTTACCAGTCTGCAGGCACACAGATCATTGAGATGATGCAGCATTACTGCAGGAGTGGCATCAATCCTCTGAAGGGAACACAGATTAGGTTCATCTAATCTGACAACGTCACCAGAAAGCACAACAAGGACTCAGGCAGGTCAGAGAAATGTCAAGTTTTTTGACTTTTACATCACAAACAGAGCTGCTTGAGGTATGTTAGACAGGCTGCATCTTCCAACAAGACAACCACCCTAAACACTGCTCAGGATCTACTGAGGCCTTCATGCAGAGG
>NW_013953304.1:17303-19140 GCF_001266775.1 Austrofundulus limnaeus
AGAGTTGAGGAGAGAGTTGAGGACAGAGAGTTGAGGACAGAGAGTTGAGGACAGAAAGCTGAGGACAGAGTTGAGGAGAGAGTTGAGGACAGAGAGTTGAGGACAGAGAGTTGAGGACAGAAAGCTGAGGACAGAGTTGAGGACAGAGAGCTGTCCATGCTCAGAAACCATCAAACCTGAATGAACTAGAGATGTTTTGTAAAGAAGAATGGTCTAAAATACCTTCAGACACAATCCAGACTCTCATTAGAAGCTGTAGGAAGTGTTTAGAGGCTGTTATTTCTGTGAAAGGAGGACCTACTAAATATTGAGTTAAGGGTTTTTTATGGTGCTCAAATTTATGCACCTGCCTAATTTAGTTTAACCAATTATTGCACATTTTCTGTAAATCATATCAACTTCATTTCACTTCTCAAATATATATTTAACTGATATTTATTTATCCAAATAATCAAAGATTTATAAAGTAAATCAGGAAAATTAACAAAGCTGTCCAGACTTTCACAGCCCACTGTATGTGTGTTTCCAGGAGGAGGATAACTCTGGGATTTGTTGTGTATTCTTTTGTCTCACAGCAAACATATCTGACCCATTTTGTTTGCATTCTGTACCTTTGCTTTTGTAGATAAAACTTTGAGAAAGAAGTCCATTTATATCTGTCCCATGACTTGGCCAGCCTTTATGTTGATTTGTTGTCCTGGTATTTTCTTGTCCTAACCGTGGCTGGGTGCTGACATTACTCCCATCATTAATTGTGGTCAGGTGTGATTGTGTGAGCATTTCTGCAGACAGGGCAGTGAATCGTTGTCCCTTCATGCAGCTGGAGTCGCTGCAGGAAAGTCAGTTACAGTGGCCAATTAGGGGCCACACACAACCGTACACCACATACACACTCACTGTTAATGTAGTGGCCAATGAAACTAACACCTGCCCAGTGTGTGACCATCAACACAACACTTTTCAATCTATTCTCACAGCATTTAAAGATACAGTGACATTTCTGCCCGATAAATATCATGTCATTTGTCCTGCCTTGCTCTCTTTGTTTCTTGATTTCTCAGACTGTGAGGAGCCAATTACTGTCCAGTTGTCTCTGAGCTCCTTCCTGTCTCCTGCTGCCTCCATGAGACGGTCAGTCAGAAACCTCAGGGTGTGCTGCCTTTTCTTCAAATACACTGACAAGTTTAAAGTTAATGCATTGTTTAAATGCATGCTAGAAACTGTGTTTGGATTTGAAATTTGTGCCAGAGTGACACATCTCAATCGTCGTCAGATCATGCTACATGCAGAACGTGAGGAGTGAGTAATCTTACCGTATTATATTGAAGAAATTTATAGTTATTAGTTTAGTACTGATAGTACTGATGTTAAAAGCACAACACTATATTTATAGGTTTTCCTTTTTATAATGTTTAATCTATAATGTGTTGATTGATATAGATTAGTTACATGTCTGAAATAACTATAACAACACATATTTATCCGTTATGAGAACMGTARRWGAGAATTGTGTCTGAATGCCTGTGATTCAGTCGTAGGTCAGTAGGGGGCGAACACGAGCATTGAAGACCATGTATAAATGGATCAACTTCCTGGTTTAGAGGCAGTGTGTGGTTTCCTGTCAGCTCCGAATGGCCACAAACCCCACTCCAGAATTCTGGTTTTATTTCGTCTAACAATCATATTATTTGACATTGGTGGTTTTCTACTGACTTCAGTCTTTGAACACGAATATTTCTTACAATAGTGTCTTTGATTGTGTTCTCTAGTAAGCTAAGTGTTGAAAAGATAAAGGTAAAAACAGCTCATAAGTACTGAGCCAGCGAGGGGACGTGGT
>NW_013953304.1:19998-21369 GCF_001266775.1 Austrofundulus limnaeus
ATAATAAACATGTCTGATTGCTGTAGACATGATGATGATAAATAATAAGAGAAATGTAATTTGGAAACATTCAAATGAATTCCTTCAAAGYAAAACACTGGTTTGTTGTACTTTTGAAGAAAAATGTTAAAGCACAACATATTTTTATGCACAGTTGAGCATTGAAAAAAATGTTTTAATCCTAGAAATGTATTTTTGTTACATTAATGTTAAAATGAATACAGTTTTCCTGTTTTCCTCCAGTAACTTGGCGCAGTGTGTTGGTGTGTTAACWGTTTTATCATTGTGTCATTATTGAACAGGCTCACTGATATTTTCATATTAGTTGTGTGCAGAAAACCACAATAAGTCTATGATGAGTGCAGGCTGAGGAGAAAGTCCAGGCAGACATGGAGCTGTTCTCACACTCATGTTGAAGAAAAGATCTCAGAAAAGACACAGACACCAGAAACCAAATAATCTAATCTAATCTAATCCTGAAGACATGGAAGGATTATTTCTGGCCTGGAAACACGTCAGAGTCCCCCAGGATTAAAAATAATCCCAAATTTTCTCACTGAATGTTTGTGTCTGGGAGCCACCGACACAATGAAAAATATTCATTAAAAATAGTTAGAGTACTTTAGATGTGTGTTTTTATTTTTAAGTCTTTAAAAGATAAAAACAACTCAATATGGAGGAAAAACAAACAGTTGTACATCATTAGTCAGCTAAAAGTAAAACCTGGATCCAGATCAAACTCTAACATTTTCAGACACATGTATTTTATGTAAATGTCTGTTTTAAAGTGTTGTGTTCCAGTAAACATCTGTAGAAACAATAACTTTAAACTTTAAAACAGTTTTTATCTGCAGTTATGTTTACATGTTCAGTGTTGTTTTAAATGTCAGTCTGTGCATCCACACCCACACACACAGGATGTGTTCTCCACACAAAGCCTGCAGGAGGTGTGTCTGAACACACATGTGTGTGTGTGTCTGAACACACACGTGTGTAAAGCCTGAGGACACACACACAGTGGGAGGCTGGTTCCTTTGTTCTCAACACATCTGTAAAGTTTGGAACACAACACTTCCTCCCTTCAGTGCTGTCTGTAGTCAGCTGTGTGCTGTCACAGTTTGTGTTTACATTGTGTTTACATTGTGTTTACAGTGTGTGTACATCTCAGTGTCTGTTCACTAATATTACACTGTGACAACAACGCTGCACACTTCCTGTACAACATGACAGTTTGACATTAAAAAAATGCATTTTGCAGCTACAGGTGTCTTTCCCTCATTTTATTTCAGAACTCATGTTTTTATCCGTCCATTTCCTGCCTCTTATCCAGGGTCAGGTGTCGGGGGCAGCAGCCTCAGCAGAGACCCAGAC
>NW_013953304.1:21786-23377 GCF_001266775.1 Austrofundulus limnaeus
CATTCATGAACAAGACCCTGAGATACTTAAACTCCTCCACTTGGGGCAGGACCTCCTCCCCGACATGGAGAAGACACTCTACCCTCATGTTTGACACTTTAAACATTCAGACTAACATTTTAAAGGACCCAGAATGTTTTTCACCTCTGTCCTCCTCAGTAAGGAAAGTAGCTATTGGCTGTACTTAACTTTCTGAAGTTGCTAAATTACATCATCACCTAATTTGTGCTGTATGCATGTAGACCAGGGGTGCCCAACCTTTTTTGAACCAAGATCTACATTTGAAGTCAGCAGTTTGCCAACATCTACTCGTCCATTCTCAGTACCAAAAAACATAATTTTTCATCTCCTTACTCCTCACTTTAAAGTAAATAAAGCAGAACATAATGTGTTGCTAGTTTTATTGAATTTACACTTTGTCTAAAACACTTCAACACAGGGACTTCACTCTGGGCTTAAATTAAAGATAAAACCCCCACAAAACACATCCTACCATCCATATTTACTCACAAAAATAAACAATCCTTATTTCTTTCAAAGCATTAACATTCCACACAGCTTAAAAACCACCAGCAGTGAAAAAATATTTGGTTTTCACTACTTTTGAAATATGATGAAATTAGTGATTCAAAATGGCAGACCGGAAGTGTTTTTATCCAAACATTTTTACTTCTCCTGGCCACAAAAATCACTCTTCCATGTCTTGAAACACTTGAAACACTTAATAACAAATATATTTTCATCTTATCAGCAGGTTTAATCAGATAACTGTTCAAAAAATGATGGAAAACAACATTTTCCTGTGAGCGTTGCTTTGTTTGTCCACTGGATGGAGCTAACCGCCTACAAATGACGACCACCTCCGTCTTTGGCCTGTGATTGGCTAAACAAAGTTCCACACCTTCAAACTACCAAATGAAAGGTACGGTGATTGGCTACACAGCTGTGGCATCAGAACGAAGCTCGGAGCTGATTGGCCAACTCTACAGTCAATCTAGATGGAAACTGGAAGTTGGTCAGGAGGGCCGATAGATGATCACAGTTGGTCAAATGAGGTGTCAATTAAAAGACCAGGGCCTAGACGGCCATTTTGATGCATTGAACATGGAGGTAGGTGGCTGAGTAATGGAGAATGACAAAACTAAACTTAAAACGGCACGCGGGCATTCCGGTGCTTGTTGCGTTCTACAAGCTCMGTGAGCTAATGCTAACCAGCTAAAGATCGATGGGTTGATCGCGATCGACTGGTTAGCCTGGCCTGATGTAGACTGTACAAAGGATCAATGAGTGGAAGAGACAAAAACTGTGTCAAAAACATGTTTAAAACTCCAAATTAACTTTCTTTTGTCAGGTTTTTTATTTGATTTGTGTGTAACAGTTGTAGCAGTCCTCCTTTMTGTGGGTTTGAGTCTAACAAAAACAACTCCAAAGAGACAGAGATAGTTGAGCTCAGTGATTCATTTTCAACAAAGAAAACTTTACATCCTGCCATGGATCAGTCTGTGGGGGCTTGGTTTGTTTTTACTTTTCTCCTTGTGTTTCACACAGACACACACACACACACACACACACACACTTCTGTTACCACTCT
>NW_013953304.1:24029-26126 GCF_001266775.1 Austrofundulus limnaeus
ATATATATGTATATAAAACTACACTTTCTGCAGTCGTGAGCATTATAGTGGTCCTTATAGGGCCAGTTGTAATTAACTTCAGTGTTTCATGTTTAAATGTGACAATAGAAAACAGCAAGTTCCTTGACTCATTGCTGCACCTGAGCAGCTCAAACAAACAATAACTGAACTCTACGTGGTATTTCATGCACASAAACAGTGTTTTAACATGCACAACTTTCAATTAAGGCCTTAGTTGTTAGACAATTAAAAATATTATATTTTGGCAAGACAAAGTGTCATAATGTTGTAAGGTAACAATGTAAATCTTTACTTTGTGCCAAACTACATGTTTAAATCTCTTTGCATCATGATGCAAAAGCCATGATAGTTATTACTGAAATTCTGCATCCTTAACTCAAGAATGACAGGAACAAATATTTTCAAAAACCTTAAACTGTCAGAAATTGCATGCAGTAAAAAACATTGCCAACATTTTAAGTAGATGATAATACTGTATACTTATGGTATGTTTTAAATAAGCCTTAATGGAATTTAAAATATGGCTTTCTAACCTGGTGAAAAACACAAACTCTGTCAAACTATTATATTTTCCATTAAAGGTTTTACCTTTGTTTACGAAGTTGTGTTAAAAAGAGATTTAGGCCAGTTCAATGTGTGTAGGCCCTCCTTGTTTTGAATTTTAAGGACATCACTCTATTTTCTCTAGAATTCCATCAAAAAGTCAATCTTGTTAGAAGGATAAAGTTAACCAGTTTCTGTWAATAAGTTCGACAGAAACTCAGCAGGCTCACATGGCTTAAACAACCTGAAGTGAGGCATGGCTTTCTAATCTAGTCTCTTCTAATAAGAACGATCAATATGAAATTCTTACAAAGACTTTAAAATTCATCAGTGTTACCTTGATCCTTAAATCCCACTCCACTTTTACTCCCAACTTCTTATTCAGTGACTTTCTAATCATTCCCCAGACAGACAGACAAATAAAAACCCAAATGACTGACAGGAGAAACGTAAATTGAAAGTGATGGGAGGCCTGAGAGGAAAAAGCATGAGGGAAACCAGCAGAGATGATGGTGGAGGAGCGTGATGCTCATAGACTGACAGGTTGATGTGTGTTCATGCCTGTGCGTGAATGCAGGGGTTGCGTTAGGGCCATGGGCAGCATTGTGAAAAGGACGATTGGTGTTAAATTGGGGTGAAAAGAAGCTTAGATAGAGCCAAAGAGACTGAGTGAGACTGAGGGAAAGCAAGAAAGAGATGGTCACCCTTCACTCCACACATGGATTAGAGGCTAAAGAGACATTGACAGGCTCAAAACCAGGGCTTACACCACTAAAGCCCTGCAGACACACACAGAACGTGTCAGTCCTAATGGGTACAGTATATCTAGACCAGTGGAAGAGGACCAGCAATGCTTCCACTGTCAACACTTTTCAGTTTTTCTGAGATTTATTGACAGGATTCCCAGGTATTGATAACRTGGCACAATGTGAAGCAACACAATGTTTTCAGAARACTTCACAGATATGGGTTTTATTYTCAACAGAAGCTTATTTAGTTTATAGTTTCTTATGTACACTAGGTATCACCATACAGTTTGTGTATGAGGTTAGAAGGTGGCACAGTWAATTAGCACCATTGCCTTGCAACAYGTGTGGAGTTTTTCCAGTAAAGTGGGTTTCCTCTCACAGTCCAAAGGTTAACTGGTCACTCTCTACTGGTACTATAGGTGCAAGTGTGAAAGGGTGTTTGTCTCAGGCTGTTGAACTGGTGACCTGTTCAGGATGTACACCAATATTTGCTAGGGGTGTAACAATGCCTTGATCCACATCAATAGATCAATGAAATAATTAACAATTTAGTTACATCAAGGCAAAATGAAAACATTGATCATTATTGGATGATATTTTTTGATTTCACAAAATCTGTCAATATACAAACAAAACCACCCGCCTCATATGCTATCATCCATGAAATGGACGTTATTAGACGTTATCAGTTCCCTACAATAGCTTCAGAATGTCCCGCCTGTGCCGGTTAGCAGGTTCCCCATCCCATAGAATGGTTTCTGATTGTCAGCTGGTTAATATGAGA
>NW_013953304.1:26136-28242 GCF_001266775.1 Austrofundulus limnaeus
AGTCATAAAACTACTATCTGGTTAATATGAGATATTAAACCACTATCTGGTTAATATGAGTCATAAAACTACTATCTGGTTAATATGAGGTATAAAACTACTCTCTGGTTAATATGAGGTATAAAACTACTATCTGGTTAATATGAGATATTAAACCACTATCTGGTTAATATGAGACATAAAGATACTATCTGGTTAATTTGAGGTATAAAACTACTATCTGGTTAACATGAGACATAAAACCACTATCTGGTTAATATGAGACATAAAACCACTATCTGGTTAATATGAGACATAAAACCACTATCTGGTTAACATGAGACATAAAACCACTATCTGGTTAATATGAGACATAAAACCACTATCTGGTTAATATGAGACATAAAACCACTATCTGGTTAACATGAGACATAAAACCACTATCTGGTTAATATGAGACATAAAACCACTATCTGGTTAACATGAGACATAAAACCACTATCTGGTTAATATGAGACATAAAACCACTATCTGGTTAACATGAGACATAAAAAAAACTGGTTAATATGAGGCTTAAAGCCACTAAGATTAACTTTAAAGCAAATGACATGGTTAGCTCTAAAGACACCGCCCTCCAACAGATGAATATTGTGGTCTTCCAGCAGGGCAATGGGTAGAGTGTCAGACCAGAAAGCGGGTCACCAGGGTTCGAGACTGACACAAAAGATTTATTACAATTTCTTTTGGTTATTTACACATTCATTGTCGTTGATATATAAAYCCACTAGRGGGCACTGTCAGGACAGTCTGAAGCCTAGAMGGCACAGTAGGGACCCTCTGAAGCCATTGTATGGGACTGATAATGCCTAATAACGTCCATTTCATGGACTGATAACATCAGAATCCCCTGACAAATCAACACAATATTACATTGTGATAAAGCTGCTGATTAGCACCCCTACTTCCTGCCTCATTGCTGCTAGAGGCAGCTAAGACCTACAACTTCTCTCAGGATCAGGCAGGTTTAGAAGATGGACGTATAAATAAAGATGCCAACTAAACAGTTAACCAAACTAAGTGATGAAGTGCTCAGCAACATTATGTAAAAACTAGCTTTGTGAAGAAGACCGTGCTGATCATTGTTGTKAGGATCATGCTGTTTGGTGTTTGATGAGGTAACAAACTGCAACTTTTGTCATGTACCCTTACAAACCAAAGATTTGGAGTCCTCAGACAGTCACAAACATTCAGAGCTGACCACTCGACCTTAAAGTGTTGGAGCCTTTTAGAAATCCCAGAGTCACTGACCAGAACCTCTTCCAAAAACATTTTCTACGTATTTTGGTTAGTTCATGTTCTGTGCAGTTTATGTTCCAAATAAATACTGCATAAGAAACTTATGTGTCATAACACTTGTAAACCATATAAGAAAAAAAAGTTATTTCTGAAAATGAGTTCATTTTTATTTACAATGTCAGTCTTTAAATGAAATAAATCTCCAGAGAATAGTGATATTTATCTTCTGTGATTACCCTGGACCTCCCTCACTACATCCATGTACCTTCGTATTGTTTTCTTGTTTTCTTCCTCCCTGGCAGCTTCCTAWTGTCCAGTGTATCCACTGTCTGTCCTCTGCACATGTCCAAACCATCTCAGCCTTTCTACCTTTGTCTCCAAATTCCTTAAGCTGAGCTTTCCCTCTAAAATACCAATTTAAAACCCAGTTCTATTTAGGTACCTCCTGGTCGATATTTTTAATATCTTCATTTTTACCACTTGCATCTCCTGGCCTTTTGTTTGTTCTACAGTCTGCAAATCAGCAGGTCTCTCCATCTTAACTTCCCTGAATCCTGTCTAACTCATCTGCATCCAATTTACCAAGCTGAACTTTTTTGCTTTGTGTGTGGTTTTTTTTTTTTTTTTTTTTTTGGATGGGGGTGTGGGGGGGTGTTGGATATTTCAGCTCGTCTACGTCTTGCAGCTTCATGGTTTCATCTATCACCCTCTCGTTTACACTTACGTATGTATTTTGTCCTAAATCTACTGTCTTTCACTCTGCAGAAACTGTCCACCTAACCAAGTCTTAAAACCTTATATCAGCCAAAAAGTCTTTTTGATCTTGTTTTC
>NW_013953304.1:28649-30440 GCF_001266775.1 Austrofundulus limnaeus
ATATATATCCTCCGCCAAAAGGGTTATGTTTTCGGTCACGTATGTCTGACTTCTGACAAAATTACTCAACAATCTATGGACGGATTTTCATGACATTTTTACCACACGTGGGTATGGGCCAAAGGAACACACCATTGAATTTTGGTGATGATCCCTATCTCAATGCTTTGAATGGTTCTTCACTATAACAGGACAGGGTCAATTGGCAGAGGTTTGCGCTCTCCGAGTGATTCTAGTTTGTTATATTGTTTTGCTGTTTTTGCTTTACCAAAAGGTGCTGACAAAAGGCAAGTGGCACGATGGTGTTAAATAAAAAAATGGTCTAGCTAGCTTGTTTATACCAGCAGAAATTGCGAGTATCTTAACTCAGTCTGAAGCTTCTTGGTTTCTCAGTCCATTAGTTTACAAAATACACATATATTTCATTAGAATTGTAAAACAAAGGTTGTGTGCCTGACTATCTCAGCTGAGCATAATGATCTGAAATGGACTGCTTTACTCTGAGTCACTAAATACAAAGTATCCTCTAAGTTTAACCTTCTGTCTAATGGTGTCAGTTTTTATTCATGWATGAGGAATAACATCATTGTGCTGCTGCTTCTTACTGAGACCAGTTTCAAGTGGTTTCAATTCAACAAACTGGTGAACGGAAAAAATGAAGCATTTTTGTTGAAAGCTMAACTGTTTTAATCTCTGATTAAAGAAATGAATGGTTGCCTTGATGGTTCCGTGTGTGTGTGAGATAATGCAATATTTCCATGTTTTGAGAAAAAAAGCACTCAGCCTCATATTTCATTTAAAACTAATTTGAAACCTCTTTTAGGGCAAAAACAGATAAAAGGATTGAGTGAAAACTTGCATGAATGTTGCACGTTCCACTGCTCCTCATCAAGTCCCAAGTGCAAAGAGGAGATGGAAGCCTAATCAAATCACCACATTACTATTTGTACCAATTCCTCTTTACTCTCATGAAAAGTTCACTATGTGGACTAAAAACAGTGAGAATCAAATGTTTAATATGATTTCTGTTGAGAAAAACGAACCAGACTTTATTGCCAGACTTCAAATGTACTCCCAGTGAATCACTATAAAGGAGAGATGTGTTTTTAACACTAGAGCTAAAGCTTTTACATCACTGTGTTAAAGGTAAAGAAGGATACTCTGTGATGGACTACAACTTGTTTATGTACCCTGCTTCTCAACCGTTGACTGTTGATGGGCCTTACTCCCCCCCCCCCTGAACATGGTTAAAGAAGTAGATAAAATAAGCTGCAGTGTCAATTATGTAGTACTTGCTGATCTTATAAGTTTCATTTTAACTGCTTAATAATGACGAACTAAAAACAACTACATTTTCCCCATGTATGACTTACCTGGCCCAACTGATTAAAACACAACAGTTTAAAAAGCATTTCTGCTAAGATTCCCAAAACTCTGGAAGACAACTCTACTACTACATAAAAAATATGAACATCGGCAGAAATGTGACTTTGTGTGAAACTTTGTCTTAGCTTTGTTTCCACTGCAAATGTTCGCAAAACTTTGTCAATATTCTGTTAATGTTGAAAAAACACCGTTTCACAGCTGCAGTGTTTCCATTAAGTAAGAAATGTTATTAAAGTCACGTGAATACGTTTGTTCTCATGATAAGTCATTACAAACATGGCAGCGATGGATGTAAACACATAGCATGTTGCTACCACGACACTAGCGCTCATCATCAGAGGAGACGTCGGCGTCTTTTATCGAGGCTTTCCAGAGATGTGAAATGCAGGAACAGATGTGTTGGTG
>NW_013953304.1:31590-36308 GCF_001266775.1 Austrofundulus limnaeus
AAGAGAAGTTATGTCTTACATTCATTTAGAGAAGATTAGATATACTGTTAGGGGATCTGTAAACTAATTATTTGACATCTGGCAGCCATTATTTATATCCTACGTGGAGAAAATTTCCGCAGATAACTTTGTGTAAAGGTCAAATATTGGTTCTTTGTACACAAACCTGTGATTTGTATTTTCTGTTATATGAGTACAAGATGTGTTTATGTTTTGTTGGTAGATCTGGTATGGGTGGGGAGGGATGGGAGGGTTTTCGGTGGGATGTGTTTTTTGTTAGTTTGTTGTTTGTTTGTGATTTATGTTAAAAAATGATAAAAAAAATTGGATGAAAACATGGCTACTGAAACCAGGTAACAGAAAAACTTCAGGTTTGCCATTTTTACTTTGCCTGGATTTGAATTTCCTTTGGTCTGCCTGCAACCAACGTCTTCACTTCCAGTTTTTCCAACAAAAACATTAMGGAAACGAGTGAGAAATTCAATAATCTGCCTCGTTTATGTTAATCTTACCAAACCACACCCACATGCACTCACACTGGAGGCACATTGTTGTACGTACACACTCATTGGATAAAGCCAGTAACCCTGGGCTGATCCAAACCAGCCCCAGTGAGCAGCAGTTTGAAGGGTCATGACAAATCAGTTGTCAATCATTCTGTACCATGAAAGACAWTAAATGAATGRGGYTGTGAAACGTCACTCCTGTGATAACTCTGGGCTTTTCTCCAGTTTGGTACTAGCTATACAATAGTTTTAATTAGTGTTTATTAGGTATTTTTACCATTTTTACTGTAAACACCCGGGAGGGCTTCGTCCTACTAGCCCACTTATACCATCCATTCCTCACCGTGCACTATAATGTATAGTGCACGGTGAAGGAGAGTCCTTTGAGGATAATGAAAAAACAAGAAAAACTCATTTGGCGAGTATGAATGGTGTTTTATTGCCTTCCAGCTGAAGGTGGTTGTATTCTAATTGGTCTTTAAGTCTTTGAGGCTGAAGCAGGGTCATCATTATGGATGAAGTGGGACTTAGTTAAAGTGTTTGATTTAGGAGGTCTTCACGCTGATAATTCAACCCTTTACTTGTAATCAGCATTTTCCTCCTGATGTACTTCATGTTTAATGAAACACAATCCCTCCAATGTTAAGTATTTAGGTCACTCTAGAAGGAGACACTTCCACAGCTGCCATAAAACATAGTTTCTTCTGCATCACTTCAACAAATGCTATGGTTGTCTTCCACTATTTAATTTGTAGCACACACTTGTGTGGAGACATCTGCTAACAAGTTAACAGAAAGCTACAACACCCACCCATGCATGTTGGTCTAATATCTTGTTCTGGGAGCTTGTTGGAGAGTGGATGCTAATTGGTGAGCAGCTGTGACTGGTGGCTTACTAACAAGTTATAGCTCCATTTTATAGCTTTCACTGCTTTTCTTATTGGTTTTCCACCACTGCAGAGCTGTTCATTATAACTTCTCTGTGTCCTCTCACCTGACACTCATCATTCACCAACATGAAGAGTTTGCTGYCCTTTTAAGTGCACAATCAAATAAAATAGAGAAGACAGAAGGTGACATTAAATGATCTTATGAGCTGTTAAATCTTTGTCAGGTTCAGTGAATTAAAAATAACTGAAAGATGCAGAGAGAGGTGTTTTCTGTCAGGCTGTTTTTACGTTTGCATGGAGTTCCTGTTTGCAAGATCTTGATTTTTTTCACTAGCTGTGTTTCTGTTGCAAATGTGCGCAAAACTTTGTCGATATTCTGTTAATGTTAAAAAACACAGTTTCACAGCTGCAGTGTTTCCATTAAGTAAKAAATGTTATTAAAGTCACGTGAATACGTTTGTTCTCATGATAAGTCATTACAAACATGGCAGCGATGGATGTAAACACATAGCATGTTGCTACCACGACACTAGCGCTCATCATCAGAGGAGACGTCGGCGTCTTTTATCGAGGCTTTCCAGAGACAAGTCCCTACTTGGGAGCGGCTACGTATGCTGTGTTTTTGGGAAATTGTAGTCGCTGAGTTTACTATTTTATACTACTTCTGTGATATTACTACTACTTCTACTTCCTGTTATCTTCTTCATCATCGTCTTTTTCACCAGTAGAAACAGACGGTTGTTGATCACGTGACTCCTGTGATGTGAAAAAAGTGTTTCCATTGCAGTTTTGCGAAAAACACCAATTTAGATACGACTGAAAAACCACCTCATCCTAGTGCAAAAACATTTTGTYGAAAAACATAATTTTTCTTTAAATTGACGTGTTTCCATTGAGCAAATTTAATTTTGAAATTCTAATTTGTGCATTTTCATGGACAATGGGAACACAGCTACTTTCAATAAAGAGATGTTTAAGTCTTTTTAAATGGAATTCAGTAAAAATGCTACAATCAGCTACTATAACTAAGGATCTAACAGATAGGTAAGACCAAAGTGGACTAAAACAAGTCCAGTCTTTCACCTCAAAGCCAACTCAAAATAGCTGTTAGTCCGTCCTGATGGGATTAATCTCTCTTTTTTCCCAAACTAAGGTTGTTCAACGAGCTCTGTACAGCAGGTAAGATCATAACCTTTCAACAGAAGCCCACTTTGAAAGGTCAGAACTATCATTGCAGGCGTGACCAGTCATAATGATCACTGAAGGAATGTTCAAATGTTACAAATCATTATTCTGAACAACAAAAATGCAGCTTTGTCTGYAAACTTGACTGAATTATGTAAGAAAACAATCTCATTTGCTGGGAGCAGTAATACAGAGCCATTTAGTGAATTCACAGTGTGTCACATTAACATTCAGACCTGTGACATTTTAATGGAGGACAGGATGAGATGATATTGGCCTGAGCACACTGAGTGAGGCTCAGACACACACAGACACACACAGACACACACAGACAGCCTGCCCTGCAGCAGCATGTGAAGGAATGATGGATAGATGTCACTGGCAGGTCTGGCTCATTCACCAGCTCTGTTTACTTAGTGCATGTTAGCGTGTGCTGCTGTGACTTTGATAAATAGCTGTGAGCACAGAGGTCTTGGTGTGTTTGTCCAGACTCCATTAAACACCTGTTCACTGGTCTGATGTGTGCAGCTGTGGCCTCAGGCTGCTGTGGAACTACAGTAGAGAAAACATGTTCAAACCCACAGTAAAAACAGTTCTGTGTTAGAGATCATCATTAATGAAACCTGTCTGACTTTGTMCTGACCACTCCTGGTACACTGCACTGCTGGTGTAGTTTACTCATTTAGCTTTTCTTCAAATGAATGATTACATTTAAAAGACACTTTTTAAAAAATGTTCATATAAATGAGGGCTGGGCGATATGGCTGAAAACTGTACCAGGGTGTGTGTTTCCTGTCAGTCTGTGGATAATGACTGATCTGAGCAGGAGAAACAGACTGATTAATCCAGACAAACTGGTGATGTCACTTTTCCTCTTTTATCTACAATTTCTCCTTGTGATGACATCATCACATGGCCATATGTGATGACTTTTTTCTCTGCTCTGTGACTGATGTCTCTGCTGATCAGATACTAACCACTGATAATCTGAAACTATTGGTTAAAACGTCTTCAAAGTTGACTGAACGATATTGTTRAGGTGGCAACAATCCACTCTGAGCACGGCCACGCTCAGACAAGCCCTTAGCTCTCAAACATGTCAACAAACCCTTTGTGGACAAAGTTCAATGAAATTATTGTCCCCTCTAAATTTATGCTTATATTCATTAGCTGTTTAATTAAAAACCCTGTCTGTGGGATGATTTCAGTCAGTTTTCATACAGATGTGCTGCAGCTGTAAGAGGAATACTGCAGGGCCTTCAAAAATACTGACAATGAGAATATTATAGAGACTGGTGTGGGCCAGCAGCATCTTTTAGGGGATTAGCTTGTGATTTTTTGAGAAATGAAAATGCAGTGACCCATATCAGCAAGGGAGTAATCACCATCTTAAAAGTGTGGGGACACATTTTTTAAAGACCTTTTTTTCTGCTTCGCCTGAAAAAAGTGTGGGGGGGACAGAGGGCACAGGTATTGGAAGTTGTGGGGGTCATGTCCCACCCGGTGCCTATGGCGGTTACACCCATGCATATCAGACTGAGTAGTGGCTGTGACTGCAGTGAAGAGGTGGTTCCTCCTCATCTTCTGCTCAAAAAGAGCTGACAGGCTGTGGGCTGCTCTCATTATGACTGCAGCCTTAGGGTGAAACAGGTGTCAGTGTGACCACACCTGTAACACGTGTCAGTGTGACCACACCTGTAACACGTGTCAGTGTGACCACGCCTGTAAAAGGTGTCAGTGTGACCACACCTGTAACACGTGTCAGTGTGACCATGCCTGTAAAAGGTGTCAGTGTGACCACGCCTGTAAAAAGTGTCAGTGTGACCACGCCTGTAACAGGTGTCAGTGTGACCACGCCTGTAACAGGTGTCAGTGTGACCACACCTGTAACACGTGTCAGTGTGACCACACCTGTAACACGTGTCAGTGTGACCACGCCTGTAACAGGTGTCAGTGTGACCACACCTGTAACACGTGTCAGTGTGACCACACCTGTAACATGTGTCAGTGTGACCACACCTGTAACAGGTGTCAGTGTGACCACACCTGTAACATGTGTCAGCGTGACCACGCCTGTAACATGTCAGTGTGACCACACCTGTAACATGTGTCAGCGTGACCACGCCTGTAACATGTC
>NW_013953304.1:39446-41201 GCF_001266775.1 Austrofundulus limnaeus
TATATATATATATATATATATATCTTGCACAAGTAAAAATCTGTCTTTTAAATTATTATATTTAATAATTTTCTCTCAATCCACACAATTTTAACAAAGTCAATGAAAAATCTGTGCGTACTGTACTACACAGCATGAATGTCAACATAAACACTGTATTAACACATAAAAACATTTTAAGCTGTCCACAAACCTTTTTTACAGTTTTAATTGTCGAGGCATGTTCATATTGTGAGTAGGCTCAGTGTAAACACCGTTAGCAGCCATGATTGTAACAGCACCAGTCAGAAATAAATATTAATACACTGTAAACAACTGGTTACATGTAAGAACATGCAATGTTCATCATGATTACAATTATCAATTGAAAAGAGAACCCATACAATGAACTTGTCTAAGTTAAATACCCAGTCTGACTCACAGTGTTTGGTCAAAAATAAATGAGCTGAAATGAACCAAATGAAAGGCAGGACTAATGGGTCCACCAGTGAGTGTGTGCAGAACCCAAACTGGGAGGCTGTGCCTTGAACTGGGGGGTGGACTTGTGTCAGGATGTTTCACATGGGCAGTGTCTTGAGTTTAAGGCTGAACAAGGTCAAAAAGCTGAAGAATAAATAAATTCAGACATACTTAATGTTAATTTTAAATGATGTCATGGACGATGAAAGTCAGCTGTAACATCTTACCTTAAATCATATTTAAGCACCTGTCTTTTTTATCTAATCTTCATTTCCATGTAAAGACCATTCATCCCAATGAATATGATTAAAGTACACCTCACATTTCCCATTGCACTGTGGGATCATCACAGCTACAAGTGCTTGTTCTGACCCTAATMAGCTGCCTGTTGTCCCGTCTAATTCTGTAAAGCACTTTGCTAATGGCCTGAGCAGCAGCCGCTGACAGGACTGTCGTTATAACGGCCTGAGCAGAACAGCAGCACTTAGCAGGAMGTTCAGCCCAGGCTGGGGCTCTGTGTGAGCCAACAGTGTAGCCCCCGTCCTCACAGCCTTGTTGTAAAGGTGAAGCAGTCCTGGTGGGGCACAGCAGGGGGTGTAAACCTAATATTCACAGCCATCAGCAGTAATTGTGAGGACAGACCTTTAATAAGCCCAGATAGGTGTCAGCTGTGGCAGTTCTGGAGAACGTCCTCTGTCAGGGCTGTCACTAKAATCCAGTTAGCATGACTGAAGCACTTAGCACTGACATCAGCATGGGTGATGGCGCCACACTCAAACTGCACTTCTTTGCATTTGTGGAAGTGGTAATGATCACTAAGTATCCTTTATTCTGCTCTTCATCTGCTTTCATCTACACTCCTCTGTTCACTTTCCTCCTCTACGTTTACAGGTGTGTGTCCTCAGCCCCCCTCTTCTGTCCGTTTTAATCATGTTTAATGATTGATTCAGTACGACTCTGCAGTACATTGTGATTAAAACCATGGCTTTTTACACAAACACACACACACACACACACACACACATGTCTGTGAGGAATTGCCACAGATCGCTAACAAAGTGTCAACACAGGTTTGGCAAACAGGAAGCTAAAAAAACAGGAACAACAACAACCACCCACATGTTTTTATTTCTACCCTTATTAGGGCTGTGTCTTGACTTCCATTCATTTCTCTAGTTAACACTAGCTGTGTTTCCATTGCTAATCTGTGCAAAACTTTGTTAATATTCTGTTAATGTAGAAAAACACAGTTTCACAACTGCAGTGTTTCCATTAAGTAAGAAATGTTCTTAAAGT
>NW_013953304.1:43403-47834 GCF_001266775.1 Austrofundulus limnaeus
TATGTGTGTGTGTATATGTGTGTGTGTATGTGTATATGTGTATATGTGTATATGTGTGTGTATATGTGTATATGTGTGTGTATATGTGTATATGTGTGTATATGTGTATTTCTGTGTGTATATGTGTATATGTGTGTGTATATGTGTGTATATGTGTATTTCTGTGTGTATATGTGTATATGTGTGTATATGTGTGTGTATTTCTATGTGTATATGTGTGTGTATATGTGTTTATGTGTGTGTATTTCTATGTGTATATGTGTGTGTATATGTGTTTATGTGTGTGTATATGAGTGTGTATATGTGTGTGTATATGTGTATATGTGTATATGTGTGTGTGTGTGTTTGTGTTGACAGAGGACAGGCTAAATGAAGCTGGTCAGTGTGAGCACACAGTAAAAGTCTTGTGTTGTAATCAGAGTTCATGTTGAAGCCTCAGTAAAGTTTTGGCCTCTCACTCCCCTCATACACACACACCACTGAAGAAACAAACGTCTTCTTTCACATCATGGTGTTAACTGACCCATGTGTTTGCTAAATTGTAGCCTGAACGCATGAATGTGTTGAAAGTAATTACTATCTCTGTAGTTAGTGATGCATGATTTCACCAAATGATTCTGAAGATGCACGAGGTCATTTCCTGTTAAGTCAAAGACAAGGTAAGTGAGACTGACAGTGACCATTATATACAGCTTTCAAAATAAAAGCCCAGAGAATTCACAGCAAACACCAGGAGGCCAAACAATTAGTGCACTCATTAAAACATTAGGACAGTTTAATTAAACACTGGTGTTGACATTTGTCTCAGAGTGAATGTTTTCCACAATACTTATGACAAATAAAGGATTTCTAACTTTACAGCAGTCTTTTTTAAACCCTGTCTCTGCCACAAATGAATTTAAAACCAAACAGACACAAAGCTGTTTTAAAGCATAGTGTCCATGTTGTGATTTTTTTTTGACTTTGGAGCTGAAGAAACCGTTTGAACCTGGTGTTAACCTGTTAGAGTCCAGAGGAAATTAGTCTAAGAGCGGCACAGTGGAGCAGTGGTTGGAGCTGACGCCTCACAGGGAGAAAAATGCAGGTTTTTAAATATGACCCTTTGTGAAATTAATTCAAATGACAAAAAGTTTTATTAGAAAGTTGTGAGATTAACTGATGTATTGCTTACTGTTACAGGCTTAGATAAAAATCATTACTAAATGTCCAAATTAGGTGATGATTTCATCTAGAGACTTTTAGGACAGCCACTGGTGACTTTAGTGAGAAATTATCTTTAACTTATTAACTAGATACTGCATACTGGTAACAAACATGACCCCCRCACATAAAGCATCAATGCACCAGAACTAAGAAGTGACCAGAACTGATTGGTGGGTCTGATGGATAGAGCTTCATCAGAGATAAACAAAAGAAATCTGAAGCTTCTATGTTGAACAGTTTCTGAGTTATAAACATTTTTGTTTGTCCTGACACCCCTTTTCAGATGGAGCCCCCTCCTCAAATATGGGGTCTATCATAAAGCCGTTGGCTGGCTCAGTGTAGGTCAGACTCATCTACAGTCCTGCCTGATTTCATGTTGATTGTTGAAGCTGTTTTTGTGCTACAGTTGACCAAAAATCACTGAAAAAAATATGAAAACAATATGATCCCTGCTTCACATGAGGGGGTCATAATAAATTTAGTCTCGTTCTTGCAGACCCAGGATTGTGTCTCATGAACCGAGCAGGGAACATTAACATTGTTTAAATGTATTATTTAGTTTAGTTTATTAGTTTAGTTCTCTAATTATTAATTGTAAGTCAAATCAAACTTAATTCTCATTTCCACAGAATTTATTTTAGAAGATCCAAATGTGAATGTATAAAGAGAGGTATTCATTACCAGGTACAYAACATTTCAAAAGCATGTGTCACAGACCTTATTTGTGATGTATCTAGTTCAAAGTATTTTATTTGGATTCCTGTGTCACAGAGAATCCTGTTTTCTGTAAAGGGCTGTGAAGAAAAAACAAGGTTTGCAGAATGATGAGCTAATTATCTGTGCTTGTTAAGGCTGACTATCTCTGCAGGAGGAGATAGGGGGAAATTAAGATGCCCCCACTGAACAAACACTGTCACTTTACCGTCTGCAACGCTGCCTTTAGGTGCTTTTTCTGTGGCCATTTTCTGCCTGCCTTTGTTTTCCACCACATCAAAGTCATCATTAGTAAAGAATACTGAGCCACACGTGCACACGCTCAAATATATGCAAAAATGTGCAAAAACTCACACACAGACACACACTGACGTCAGGTAGACACACACACACAGTCTCAGAGGTATGTGTGTGTGTGTGTGTGTGTGTGTGTGTGTGGCCCGTGCCTCTGGCAGATGGTCTAAATAAAACAGCAGAAGAAACTGAGAGTTTCTGAGAGCTGTTCTTTTTTTACTTAACGTTATTTTGACTGGAGTTCTGGTTTTCTACCATCTGTTCATCACATTTTTTCATGTTTCAGTGTATATACTGCATATGTTGTCTATATATCAGCTGACATTTTGTCAATCTGTGTGATGTGTGCAGTTGGTCCTGTCACACTTGTTCTGTATTTTACTACATGAGCTGGTTTCTTTCAGAACAATAAGAAATGAAGAGTATTTGTGAAAAGATAAGTCTTGTGATGAACATCATTAATGGACATCTTCAGCGAATTTCACTCCAATGAAAGCGCTCTTCTACATGTATCAAATGACATATTGTCTGCTGATAGTGGCGTCTACACTGTTCTGCTCCTGTTAGACCTTTCCTCTGCCTCTGGCACTGTTGATCACACCATTCTACTACACAACCTGASAAACATTGGGATATCKGGTTCTGTATTAAACTGGTTTAATTCTTACCTCTCCRACCKCTCTCTCAGTACTTCAAAATCAAACTTATTCTGAACCAGCCCAACTCACTTGTGGCGTTCCACAGGGTTCAATCCTGGGGCCCCTCCTTTTCCTCCTCTACATCCGCCCMCTAAGCCAGATCATTGACAGTTTTCAWGAYGTCTCCTATCACTTCTATGCACAGTCATACTGCTCTTTTAATGAGTCAAGTCCCCWCAAGCTGATCTCTTCCTTAGACTGTATCACATACTGTAAGTAAACAAATGGCTCTCTGACAACCTGCTACTCCAGAAACTCTGATCCTGGCACCTGAAAATAAGATCCCTCAGATAAAASAACWACTGGGCTCTCGGGTCGACTGTTAAAAAGAACATATGAAATCTGGAGTCCGTTTTGATTCAGACCTGTCACTAAATAAACACGTCACAAATCTAGTTACCTCATGCTCTTTTCAACTCYGTAACATTTSTAAACTTCGCCCACTCCTGCCTGCCTCTGACCTGGAAATGGTAATCCATGCCTTTATCTCAACCTGTCTTTACTGTAACAGTTCACCTGTTTAAATCAGAAATAATTAAACCAGCTCCAACTGGTTCAAACTCTGCTGCTACACTTCTAACTAGAACATCTAAACTCTCTCACATCATCCCTACTGTATATCATCAGACCTCCACTGGCTACCTGTACACTTCAGACTCAAGTTCAGAGTCCTGGTTCTCACTTTTAGAGCTCTACACGGCCAAGAGCTGAACTACATCTCTGGTCTTCTCTCGYCTTATAACCCCAAACACAACCTGCGCTCACAAGACCAGAATCTTCTCTTGGTCCCCCGTACTCGCTTCAAGACCCCTGGTGACTGTGCCTTTTCCTCAACGGCTCCCAGACTGTGGAACGCCCTTCTGTCCTATAAGGTCTGCTGAAAACACTGACTCCTTTAAAAAACAACTAAAACACACCTCTTCWCTCAAACATTCAGCTGAATACGTACATTCAACACCTCACAACTTGAGTTTATAAACTCTGACTCTGGTCTAGTATCCATCCCCTCCACCTATAAGGGTGAGAGATAAACTCAAGTCCTTTTGTTTTTGTTTTAAATATTGAATGTATACATTGTACAGTTAATGTGTTATTTTTGCTTTTTCTTTCTGATAATGAATGTACAGCACCTTGTGAAGTCCTTCTCTGTGAAAGGCTCTAYATAAATAAACTTTTACTTACTTACTTAATTACTAATGTGTCACATTAATCTTGTTATATTCCAAACATGCTGGGTTGAAGAGTTGAAAGTCAGGACTAGGATATAAACATGATGCATGTCATGTTGTTGTTGTGTAACAATCTGTTTGCTTTTGTTGATGTGTTGTTTAGTTTATGTGTATTGTTGTTGCAGCGTATCTGTGACACTCATCAGTATCTTCATATCACAACTTGTCCACGACCCTGTGATAAAGTTCAAACAAAGGATGTGAAAACTGACTGATTTGTTCTGATTCTCAGACACACAATGCAAATAAACTGAGAAGAGCTGTGTGGTACACAGTGTGTACACACTGTGTAC
>NW_013953304.1:48407-49484 GCF_001266775.1 Austrofundulus limnaeus
ATTTATTGCTGACAATTATGACCTTAGTATCTATCTTTCAGAACTCATGTAGTACTCATTTGGAATGAAAAAACTAAAGAAAAAAATTGTTGAATTCTTGATTTAATCTCATTATTCTGAACAAAATGTAACTGGCTCAGAGATGTCTGGAGCATTTTTAGGTCCTCTTTTATATAAAAAAGGGGCAATGCATTTTTAAAAACCTTTACACACACACACACAAACACACAGTTCTCAGCCTGGTCTGCAGACCCTCCTCCAAGCAACAGCTCAACAACAAAGGCTCTCATTGGTTGAGACGCGTGACGAAGGCCATCTAAACTAATAGTGATGAAGATCCCGTCTCCCTGTCATGTCCAATGAGTGTGTGTCTGTGTGTGTGTGTGTGTTAGCTGCCCAGTGAATTGGACAGAGAAATATAAAGAAATAAATAACTGTGTTTACACACGTTAAAACATTTATTACAATAACAACACGTTAACGTGTCCAGCACTAGAAATCAAATTTCCATTAAATATTAGGGGTGTACCAATCCAATACTGATATTCAAAATCAAACTGGGCTGGCCTGATTGGACCCACAGCTCCCAAGGTTCCAGGTATCAGGGTGGACCTGGGCCATAAGGGCTGATGCAAACATGTCTAATCTGGATTTGAAGCCAGGCCAGACCGTGCAGTGTAAAAACACCTTTAGAGACAAACAACCATTAATACACTCACCCACACATAGAGGCTTTGTTGAGTTTCCAGTGAGCTCATCTTGAATGTTTTTGATCAGTGGGAAGAAACTGGAAAGCCTGGAGAAAACCTGTGTGCACAGGGAGAACCTGCACCAGGCCAACAAGCTATCTTTAACCTTCTCCCTGACAGGAAATGGCTCTAATGATGATGCAGAGGTTAGAGAAGGTGAGCCTGGGATCAGAAGGTCACCATTTCAACTCTCCAAACCAACCAGCCCCACCCTGGGCCTCTGAGCAAGGCTGCTTCCCGGACACCTCAGAAATGGCAGCCCACTGCTCCCCATGTGTGTGCGATGGGTAAAATGCAGAGAATTAATTAATTAAATGCAGAGAAATTA
>NW_013953304.1:50379-52562 GCF_001266775.1 Austrofundulus limnaeus
GCATATAGCAGAAAGCAACTGTAAAAAGCATAAACAGCACAAAGTAGCATAAAAAAGCACAAGAAAGGGATAAAAAGCAGAAGAATAGCAGAAAGGAGCTGAATATTTACTGAAATGGCAGAAAAAAAGCTAAGATTTGCAAAACGTAGCTAAAATTAGTACATGAAAATGAAAAAGAGCAAAACTAGAGCAAAATTGTAAGGTTCTGTGAAGTTTTAGAAACATTTTGAAGGATTTAAGGATGTTGGAAAGGAATGGGAAGGAAAGGAAACTGGTACTGGAAAGTCCTTGAAAGTTCCTTGAATTTGATGTTGATCAAAGTGTGGGAACCCTGATTAATTTTTAAAACATACCGTACATCTGAGTAAAGAAAAGATAATAATAATAATAATGTCAATAAGGAACAAATTTGTTGAAACGCTAAAGCATAGTAAAGTATGTTATCTTCTAAAAGTGTTTTCTCAGCCGAGCACAGACCTCACATCAACAGAACCATTAACATGTTGTGTGAGGTGGGCTGTTAAAGGACCTGAGAAACTGGGAGACAGATTAAAAAAAACAAAAATACTTTAATTATGAAGCTTGCAGATAACTAAGTTTACTGTTGGAGGAGCAAAAGGAGAAGCTAAAGTCCAAACGACTAACTGAAGCTGGTAACAAAACTCAAGCATGTGAAACCAGTGTCCACTTACAGCAGATCCAAACATAAATCTTGATGGAGACAAGTCAAAGCAGGGCAGAACTCAGGGGTGGGATAAGGTCAATCAACAGTGACAGGAGGAGCAGGAAGACTGAACAGAGCTAAATGAACACACAGACYCACAACAGGACTGGAAAAGACAAGACCATGTAAACATGGATGAARTGATGAGAAACAGTGTTGACAAGCAGAGCGGTGCCATGTAATATTTAACAGGGGGGATAGGAAAACTTGTTAAAAATGAAAAGAGAAATGCTTCAGAGGAGAAACACGTTACTAACACACATTCAACACAGTGGTGAGTTAACCCAACAACTCCACTGGAAGACAGCAGGGGTTTTACAATTCCTGGAGATGTTTGTAACAAAGTTTCTATGAGAAGCAAAATGTCTTAAAAATAAAAGTTTTATGATCTGCTGGATTTAAAATTTAGCTTTTCAAGCAATAAAACTTCAGACCAATCCATGYACAGAGTTTATAACTCATCTGTAGTTTCTGATGTAGCTTCTTTTGTTTTGGAACAATGATGAAAAGAATTCAGGCTTACATGGAGCATTCATTCATTCTGTCCTCTTAGCCATGGCCGGGTCATGGAAGCAACAGATTAGATGAAGAATCCCACTACCAAATTCTGAGTCTGCACAGGGGTCTCCTCCCAGTGACAAAGCTCCTCACCCTGTTTCTGAGACTGAACTACCCTACAGAGAAAGGGTTAGGGTTAAAGGTTGATGGAACCTTGTAACTTGTTCTAGTTACCTCATGGTCTTAGGTGAGGGTGGAGGTAGGTAGACATGTAAATCAAGACCCTGCCTTTGGGTTCAAACCTTTCTTCACAACAGACACCCTCAAGTTACAGACAAATCTCCACATTGTCTTGTGGTAGCAAGATTTACCAAGAATGCAGAAACACTTTGGAATAAATGCACAGAAAGTCTGCGTGTATRSYCRTCAAATGATTTAATTTGAGCAACAACAGAGCAGAAGTCAATCAGAGAAATCTGTCAAGTTGTGGCTGCCTTCCTCAGCGCAGAGCAGCTGATAATAACATCCTGTAACACGTTTACAACCAATCACAGTTCGACAACTGTAACCACCTAAGCAATAACAGGGCTCTCAGCCCAGGAGCTACCTTGTAAAAATAAGAGAGGTMATGCATTGCTGGAGTCTTGAAGTTTAGGGCAACAGATTAAAACAGCCGAAACTAGTTATCATAAGATATGAATACTGGACAGTGTCAAGGTGCAATAGATATAAATAATTAGTCCATAACAATCCCTCCTCTTGAGTAAACAATACTCAAAACCAAAACAAAAGGAATAATTATTAAAYGTCTGAACACAAATGCAAAAATCAACACCAACTACAAGAAAAGTAGTGCAATTTCTATGACGACCAAAAACATCCAGATCAAAATCTTAAGACCAGTCAAAAAAGTGCAAGAATTTTCATTTTGCACTATTGGATCTTAAGAAGGTTCTAAGTA
>NW_013953304.1:54349-56201 GCF_001266775.1 Austrofundulus limnaeus
CCACAAAACCTAGGATAAGAATAAATGCAAATATGATGAAATCAGTTCAGAAGTAATGGAGACTCTAAAAGCTAATAAAAAAAGTCAAAATAAAGAAAACACCTTCAATGAGAAAAAAATCACGGAATTCAAAAAGCAAGAACTCAACCTTCATTAATACTGGCAGTAAAACAAAACAAAAAGGAAATGATAAGAAAAATAGAAATAAAATCAAAACAAAAGGTCAACAATGAAAAGAAAAAACAAAATAAAACAAACCCAAAGGAAACAAAAGTTAACCCTAAAAAAAGAAAAACCCTAAGGGTCTAACAGCAGAGGCTCTCCCTCCTCTTTGTACTCTGAGCCAAAACTAAAGTAAGTTTAGATCTAGTCCTTCTATGATGAAATATATGTTGTTAGACAGCAAATCTCAGCCCCCGGACCTCAACAACAAACCCAGACAGGTGAACTGACCCTCAAATACGTCTTTGTGGCATACCAGGCACGAGGTAGCAGAATACCCCCTCCCCAGCYTACCACTAACTCAGAAAGGAACAAACAAACAACAGACTTCTGTTTGCACAGTCAAGATATTAACAAATAATGAGAAAACCTTGGTAAAATTTTTCCTCGTAACCCTGTGTATGAGAGTTGTGGGAAAAAAGCTTATTTCATCCTGAGCTCATTTCCTACAAAGGAACCAAAAGAATGCCATCTGCAAACAGCAGAGAAAAGACCCAGAGGTGCCCAAACCAGACACCCTCCTCTCCACGATTTCACCTTAAAATCCCATCTATGAATACCATAGACTGAACCAGAGACAAAGCCTTGAAGGTGTCCAGCCACCATGACCAGACATACACTCACAAGTTTGTTCTTCTGTCCTCATGGAGACTTTGCATTGACTTTCTTTCATTTACCAGTCATTTCTATAGACTAATCCTGACCCCTTGCCCTAAACCAGGCCAGGCCAACTAGTCAATTGAGAGTGACCGATCGATCTTTAGCAGGTTAGCAGTAGCTCACAGAGCTATGGATCACGGAGCTTGTAGAATGAAACATTGTTTAACATTGCAGCCTTGAACATGCTCTTCGCAACGTTTGTTTAACATTGCATTCTTGAATGTGCTCCAGTCTCGCGAGTTTTGGGTGCTGTGAAACAGTACTTGTGAGACTTTAGGGTCACGTGTTTACAACATAGCAGTGAGGYGGGAAAAAAGTGAACGAAAGACAGCTAACAAGCAAATAAAAACGTATTGTTTTCACCTGGAGTGGGAAGAGGACTCGTGTAATTCGAGCGCTGCSTTGGCTTGTCCAAAAAGGAACTGCATTTCTTTCAAAACAATGTACARATGCTACGAGGCGGATTTCCCCTCCTAAGGTAAGGCTGCTGCTAATGCAGCCCCATACCTGCCTCATAAAAAACGTSTTTCAGCGATGACRAAGTTATGAAAGAAGCGTTTGATGCTGCAGACGTGCTTTTCCATGATTTTAAAAATAAAAGTGAGATTGTGGCTGCTATAAGACGTGCAGTTGTCCACWAGGATGGATGACTGTGTCCAAATTCATGTCTGTGTTTCAGCTGGACTGCTCTGGTGTTSAAAATGAGGTTTTGAYTCTGCAAAATGACATTGGGATCAAATCCAGAGCAWCAMSTSGCRTGGATGGAGAGTTCTGGAGTCTGCTGTCAGAGGAAACGTATCCCAACATCAGAAGAGGTGCTTTGAACTTCAGTCAGCTTTCTCTCACATGAAAATCATCAAGTCCAAGTTCAGATCCATAAAGACTGATGATCATCTGGAGACCTGCTTACACCTCATACTGCCCACCTATGAGACCCTGGCCTCCTTCTCTCAGTGTCAGAAGTCCCACT
>NW_013953304.1:56950-64842 GCF_001266775.1 Austrofundulus limnaeus
CACACACACACACACACACACACACACACACACACACACACAAGTCTTATCCTCAAACACGTGGACTGGACAGTAAATATCCCATGAACCCCCCCCGGGCAACTTCTCAAATATTAGGTTTACCCTTGGTTTCTAAACATGAATTTTAAATAACGTCTATCAGAGTTTCATCTACAGTTTGATTCAGTTTTAAATGTTAAAGGAAACAAATCAGACAAATCTGATCRTCTCTGCTTCTCTTCACACCCTCAGCATCCTTCGAACATCAGCAGCTCACTTTGGTAACACAATGCTGCCTGTATGAATCAATGCCCCCCCACAAAAAAAAAAAAAAAATGAAATTACCCTGGTGAACTAAGTGTCAGGCAACGAATATAAGAAAGATGGCTGAGTTAAATGAGGTTTTATTTTGTAACCAATGGAGTGTTTTTCACTACTTTTGCCCTGTATTCATGAAAGAACAAGCTATCAAAAACATGCTTTGCTTGTATTAATCAGTTTCTCTGAAGTCTATTGAACTCATTTAAAGCCTAACATGAAACAACTGAAACTTCTTAAACCTGCTCTCATTGCTCTGCAGTGAAACAGAGCTGTAGGTGAAATGTAGCAACACGTTATGTCTCAGGCTTTTAAATATTTAATWATCATTTAGTTTTTTTACAAGTTTATCTTTCATCCATACATTTACCTATCTGTCTATCTTCTCATTTATTTATCCACCTATCTGCATACACAAACAATAAGGGTTAGAGTTGAACTGAACCTATGCAGATCAAGAACCATTAAATTTAATCTTTTTTTTTCTATTAAACCATCAAAACGTTATGAATCTATTTTCAGACCCAACCCTTTTTTTGGTGAAAAAAATGTGGTTACATCATAAAACATGGAGTTTAGAAAAACTGAAGACAGAAAATAAATTAATTTGGGAAAAAATAAACTATTCTCTGGGTTCTAATCTTTTTTTTTTTTTTTTGTAATGGTGAAACCACTGACGGTCCAATCACTGACAAATAGAAAAGTAGAGCCAGTAAATGTTTCATAATGACACTTTAAATTGCACAGTTCAATACTYAACACTTCTTTTACAGTTTTTTTTAAATGCCAGTTGTATCTCCATAGATAATAAAATCAGTTCAGATAAAATCTCTCGAGATGAGAAAAGCTATTAGGCAGAGAAGTGTTCAAACCATGAAAGGTAGTTTTCTTCGCAGGTATTTTTCTTTTAACAAAAAATAAAGTCGCAGTGAAACGATGTCCTGTTCAGCCAAAAACATTTTCTTCATTATTTCGTCCTTCTTCTTGCCCTTGTTTATTAAATCCACCTACGGGCAAGTGGAAAGCAATTTGATGATGCACTTGACTGACATCCAGCAATGCCTGGTGTTTTCTCTGTAGTTCTTACTCATTTTCTAGCTGCAAGATGACAGCTGCTTTATTCACCCCGGGTTCAGCAGTGTATGACCCCTCTGAGTACCACACGAGAATAAACAACAGTTTTTTTCCCCCTGATGAGATGCTGATATACTCATGCCTGCCTGTCTGGATGAACTCACTGACTGTAGGTGTCTGATCATAAAGCAGGATGAATGAAAGCCCAGAGAGACGGTGGACACGGGCAAACATGTGAGAAAAGGAGGGAGGTCGGGAGTAAAGAGAAGGAAAATATCTGCTGAAATGTGTGACATTTCTTTCTAGTGATCTATTGGTCCAAACACCTCYGTAGCTCTGTGGTTCTCCTGTTCCTGGTCCTGGTGAAGGGTAGCTGCTGCACAGGACCACTCAGTCCAGACCTACCTCCAGCAAGAGCAAAATATTAACAGAGCAAAATCCCATTTTCCAACCAGATGACCCCTTAAAGACCTCTGCAAAGACACTCTGATTCAGCAGGACACGTCACAGAGGTGTTTACAGACCAGACAGTTCTAATGACTCTCTGAAGGTCATAGTCCTCTGTGCAGTGGTCTTAAAGACCTCTGCAAAGACACTCTGATTCAGCAGGACACGTCACAGAGGTGTTTACAGACCAGACAGTTCTAATGACTCTCTGAGGGTCATAGTCCTCTGTGCAGTGGTCTTAAAGACCTAAATGTGGTTGTTTTTTGCACCATCAGGGGAATGCTGTTTGTGCAGCATGCAGCCAATCAGTGCACAGTTATGTATGAAGCAAACACATCAATCGAGATAGCAAAAGGTTAGCTAAAAGCTAAAATGGCTAAAGGCTAACTACAAGTTAAAAGTAACAAAAGGGTTGGTAAAGGTAGCTAAAAGCTAGCTAAATGAACAAAGTAAAGACATTAAAAATGGTGACAAGGTGGGAACTGGATGTTGAGGTCACAAAATAATAGTGCCCCCTGGTGGCTGGCTGAAGTACCTTTTTCAAGTCCTCACTGTCAATTTAAATCAACGGGACATTTCTCTGACTAAACATACAAACAACATTTTTTTCCAATGTTTTGTTTTTGTTAATGTCACCTGGTTCTTACCTTGCTGTTGTATGTTGAATATGCATTTTTGCTACATGTTTAATTTTAATCAGTTATTTGATTGACAGAGACACAGAGTAGAGCCGCTGCTCCTCCACATCGAGAGGAGCCAGTTGAGGTGGTTCGGTATCTAGGTTTGCCTCCTTAGGGAGGTGCTCCAGACATGTGTGACTGGGAGGAGTCCCCAAGAAAGACCCAGGACACAATGGACAGACTGTAGCCATGTTTCCATCCAATACTAACATGAATTTTAAGCCAATGTTTTAAAAACGATATGCACATCAGACATGTTTCCATCATCAACCAGGCTATGCAAAGTGTAATTATGTCAAACAGGAAGTCAAGTTGCCAATACACATCTCTGGACAATGCAGAGAGGTTATCAGGAAYGTGTTGCTTCTACAGGGACAGTTGTAATTGTTCTGCCATATCAACCAGTATTAGTGATGTCACATGGTGTCTGAAGACACTACCAGGGTTCCTACAGTTTAAAGCAAGTTAAACTTAAGACTTTTTAAGACTTTTTAATGCCAAGTGAAATTAAATTTAAGACCAATTTCATAATAAACACAAATGAAAAAAGCTGTGGCAGAAACTCACGAATCACAGTATTTTTGGTTTAAGTATTCAAATATTGCTAAAATATTGCAAATACTGATTTTTCATCAAATATAGTAAAAATATTGTTAGCAGTCAGTTTAACGACCCAAAATTTGGAGTTTTAGGACCCACAGTGGGGTCTTAACCCCAGTTTGCTGTAGATGAAACCTTAAAGTGACATCAGTTTGTAAGAAAAGTGAATGCATTTTTGAAAAGACAACATTATTAACATCATACAAAGCAAATKTCATGTTGCTCATATGGACAGTTGTTGAGATATTTGCAGGTGAAATAAGAGGAAGTGATGTCAAAGGGGAATGTCTGCATGTGAACAGTTATAAATAGTGGATGGATGGATGTGTGAGTCTTGTGTCTTAAAGAGACGGCAGGATTACAGCCTTTTAGTGATTTTTGATGGGAGGTCGGTGGGACTTATGCATCAAGGGTACAGGCCCAACTCTTGTGTAGACTCAACAATGTAGGGCTCTCAAAGAAATGGACATGCTGGCTTCAGTTTGGATCAACGGGACAAGGAGCTGATTTGTTCCTAATTATTATTGTCACTTCCACAGTTCTTTATACGTTTTAAAGTACCTGCTCCAAAGCAGCACATAAAGACCTGATAAACATAATTTTAGGGACTCAAACAGCAAACCCTCAGCATCTAAAAATAAAAAGGTAAATTATTTTAAATGGTTACTAAGAAGTGGTTTCCTGCAATCTGAAAGCACTTATAGAAGCTGAAAACTACKTCTTCCTTTCAAAATAGACATTTATTCTCGCTTTTCCTGCTCCTTGTATTCACACTGAAATGGAGTCATTTAAAACATTGGTACAGGTTCTTATTACTGCTGACGTCTACATGGTGTGTGAGGTTATTCCAGTTATTTCTAACCACAGGTACAGCCTTTCACCAACACTAAAACCATTAAACATGTGTTATCACTAACCAGTATGGCTGAATAAACCTGTCAGGGTGCACAAATACGCTGCTGGACCAGAACCAAATGAGCCCGTGTCCCAGTAGCTTCATTATATTCTGCAGAAGGCCAGAAGCCACTTATTATTTTAAATAACCTACATTTCCCTCTTTCCTTCAGAGAAATAAAGCACTGACACAGATGAGCCAAATATCTAACACARGACCACAAACTAAGTTCTGGGATTAGCTTTTAAAACAAACTCACTAAAATAGGTTTAAAAATACAAGCTTTATTCATTCATTCATTAAATTATAAAAGTATTAATAAAAAAGAACATGTTGTTTCAGTCTTGGGTTGAGCTTTAAAAACATGTTTTTCTAATGTTACAATATTARTTTTGTACATCAGTGTACCGCGGCACCATTAAGCCCAACATGACTAACTGAAACTCAGCATGATTAAAAATCARTATCTGAAGACTTAGGGTTTACCTACTGTACGTATAATTTTATGTTTGGACAGAAAATCTGCTTCAGTCTGCTGCAGAGAAGTCACTTCCTTTTCTTCTTTACTTCAGGTAATCCAATCCTAACATGAAAATGACTTTAAGCTAGATTTATTTTCTTCAGAAGTGAGATGATWTACATGTTTTAATTAGGAGTAGACTTAAAACATGTTTGTTAATTTATTGATTCCTAAAGATCAACTCAAACAAACTCAGTTTTTTTCCAATGGTTCACTTTCTTATCACCCAATAATCTGTGCATTCCTGATCGTCCATCAATCCCCATCATCCAGAGTAAAGTCAAGCAAACAGCAGAGCGCTCATCCATTCATCAGTTAGCCAGTCAATTAACCACTCATTCATCCAGTCAGAGAGTGCTGAGGCTGCTTGCATCAACCAGTCCCATCAGGTCACCTCAGTAATGAGGAGGAAGAGGCAGATTCACAGCAGAGCGTGGAGTCATGACCCACGCYTGGCCACGGTCTGACTCACTCTGTGGCTCCTCTCACATTTCTGTCTGCACTCGCCTGCACCTCTTTCCTCTCAGCGCCTGCGCTTCAGACTCCTGACTCACCTTTCCTCTGTGGGAGGATGACTGTCTCCACAGGGACAAATCATCGTGGAATCCTGTYGTTCTTTTCCCTCGTTCTGTGTCGGCAGGTTATTCACACTTTTCTTCCCATGAGTCTCTGGACTTTGGATTTTGTACGTTTTAAACCCCAAGGGGTTTTCTTGAAGTTTGTGCTCGAAAAAGCACGCCCAAATGTAASTGGGTGTATCTCAGCACCTAAAAACACCATATAAACACTCCTGATGTCAAAATAAAGCTAACACTTGGGGGATTTCATCAGGAGTGTCAGTATCACATCATATGCTTTTGTTTCAGAGAAACTGAGGATGGAACATAGAAAAAAACAGCTTTTTTCCTCTCGCCTGAGGTTTTTCTGCATTATACACTATATAACTTTTCAAAAGTATAATGAATCAGGATAAAAACTCTTGGAAACCATGAATCCACTTATGGACATTACCTGTGTAAAACCTCATGCTGCTGAAGTAAACTACAACAAAGTGACAGAGGTTTTAGTTTAAAAATATTCACGCACAGATTGGTACATTTTGTCTCCACCTACAAAAGTAGAGTTTTTTTAAGTCTTTAGTTACAAAACTTAATAAACTTGATAAATAAGTAAGCTAACTAGGAAAAACGACACATTTTATATTTTATTTTTTAAACGGCATGTAGACACAACCAGAAGTCCGGTGAGTGACGCTGCGCTTTACGTGTAAAACAAGTTTTTTAGTAATTTTTGTCCGAGTGCTGTAAGTAAGCTAACTAGGAAAAACGACACATTTTATATTTTATTTTTTAAACGGCATGTAGACACAACCAGAAGTCCGGTGAGTGACGCTGTGCTTTACGTGTAAAATGAGTTTTTTAGTAATTTTTTTAGTGTTTTTGTCCGAGTGCTAGGTGTTCTGTTTTTTTGCTGGTAGTTGAGTGAATTCTGGTTGGATTGTGATGAAATTTATATTTTTAGAATCTGTCAGGTCTCTGCTTTCAGCAGACATGTTGTTTGTGTGAAGAAGTCACTGGTGAACAGCTGAGACCGGGTTTTGTCGAGACGCCATTTTGTGCAGTTTGTTTACATATAGATTCAAYTGTGTGTTGTTTTATGTGTCTGGTGGACGTAGAAATGGTTTCTAAGAGTTTTTAGCCAAGATTGTGACGTTTCTATAGATACCACACATGTCCATGTTTACCTATGAGAACGTTGGTTAATAAAGAAAGCAAAAAAATTATTATGCCCCCACCGGTGGGGGGCGTGGGACTTACGAGGTTAAATTTTGAACTTTTAATATTCAGAAATCCTTCAAAATAAAAGGCTGGTGAAGGAGGTGGTGCAAACCTTGATATTTTTGCTCTATTTCAAAGGTGTTCTTGCTACCAGGCACATTCGCAGTGAAATAAAGCTGAAGTACTGTACGACAGATTGAATCTAAATCCTAAAAGCATTAAAAGATGTAAAATAAAAAACAAAAGTGCCGTTTCTAAAACTGAAGTGTGGACCACTGTGGTTCCTGTAAGAGCCCTTGTGCTCCACACTGTGGGTTGATGTAAAGAAAGAGTGTTGCCTGCTGATGTAAAAGGCCCTCAGCTGGGCTAGGTGCCTTATCGACGTAGCATCAAGTGTATAAGTGCGTCAGAATTGGGCTGTGATCGTTGAGCTTGGCTGTGGTTACACAACCACAACACTTCTCCAGTGAACAGCAGTTAAACTCGGGGCGAAATCTGCCGGCTGCTGCTTGTGTAACACACAAAAACACACACCACTGGCCTGAAGAAAACCTTGGCTTCTAGTTTCCATCCATCCAGACATTTCTCATCATTTGCAGCATCTAATAAAAATGACTTATAGATAAATTTAAGTTTGGGAAATGAACCTTACACCATGCCTAATATTAGGGGCAATCAAAAGTAAACGTGCGTCCTACCACCAAAAGATGAAATCCAGAACTCCCCAGGCATTAAAACTACAGAAACATGGCTCGAACATAGATGTGGTTAGAGTTAAACCAATAATAGAGTTTCTTTAGAAAGTCAGTAAATTTATATAATTATGAAGAGTAAAATTTCAAGATATGTGACACATCCAACAAGAGATTACATCTGATTTGGTCAAAATAAACTCAACTTGTTTTTAGATTACTGACTTTTTAAAAGTGTGATTTGAAACCAGAGCATCCTCAGAGATAGATCTTGATCAGTCCTACTTTAGATGACCCTGGAACATCAGTCTGATCTGTTGCATATTCTGATGAGGATTACAAAATGATTATGTAAGATTACATGCACACTAAAGTCAGGCCTGGGATTTGTTTATTACTCTACAATAGATCTGATTTTGGTCATTTAAAATGACAAACACTTGAAATGGGAACATTTTTAACATTTAATTGCAGGTATATTTAAATTTTCTGAAATAAATGAGAAGATGTTGTGCACTGAAAAAGTCTGAATGTTTTTGCTTTGACAGAAGTGAAACAGAACCCCATGAATTAAAATAATAAAGGTTCTGCAGCTGCTAGAATATCCCTGAAAGCAGACAGAGAAATTACAGAAAAGTTACGCCAACAACCCTAAAAAATGAGCAGTAAATCCCAGAGAGCAGGTCGTGACCCAGAAGTGGGCTGCAGACTCTTTTTCTCTGGTTTTTGGACAGAAAATGTTGTGTTCTCATTGTTACATCAGCCGTCTGGTTTGTGCTTAAACACGTGACTGAAATTTTTTTAATGGGCATTAGATACCAAAACACCTTTAAAAAGTACACAAATTAAATGAAGTACTGCTTTTGAACCCTTTAGAGTAAATTCACA
>NW_013953304.1:65297-67995 GCF_001266775.1 Austrofundulus limnaeus
GCAGTGGAAAAAATATTAGTTTTTCACTCACATTTGATGCATATTTGTCCTCAAATATGACAAAATTTGTGACTCAAAATGGCCGACCAGAAGTCTTTTTATCCAAACATTTTTACTTCTCCTGGCCACAAAAATCCCTCTTCCATGTCTTGAAGCACTCGAAACACTTAATAACAAATATATTTTCATGTTATCAGCAGGTTTAGTCAGATAACTGGACAAAAATGATGGAAAACAACATTTTCCTGTGAGCGTAGCTTTGTTTGGTAGCGTAGCACCACAGCCTAAAAATGGCGACCTACTCCGTATTAACCTCGTGCTTCACTAAACAAAGCTCCCACCCCCTCAATATATACACCAAATGAAAGGTACGGTGATTGGCTACACAGCTGTGACATCAGAACAAAGATTGGAGCTGATTGGCCGATTCTACAGTCAATCAAACCCAGGATGACGGAAACCATAAGTTGGTCACTTCTCATATATTATTGGCTCTGGACAGCCGATACTTGAACCCAGTTGGTCAAATGAGGTGTCAATMRAAAGAGGAGGGCCTAGACGGCCATTTTGATGCATTGAACACRGACATATATAGATCGGAAACACAGGAAGACATTTCAAAATAAAAYGAACCAAAAACAGCACACGGGCGTTCTGCTGAATGTTAACAGGAAAATGATGTTATATTGGTAGTACTCAGTTAAAGCTTCATATTTTGAATTCTTATTAAATATTACTATAAACCCATCTAATGATGGACATATGACAGTATAGTCTCCATCCGTCTGTCTGTCTGTAATCTTTCTGTAGTCTGGGCCAGAATATCTGATTTGCTCAAGATAATTTAATGAAACCTGATGGACCACCAGCAGATGGAGTGGCATGTATGGTTTCATCACCCCAACTTCAAKGTCAAGGTCACAAATCAAGGTAAAAATAATCTTGGTTTGGGTTTCATTAAAAGGTGATACTGGGTCCTGAAGTCAGACCTGTTGAGAACCAGACAGGAGGTATTTCACTAAGTGTTAACCAATGACAAGTTTAATTAATACAGATATCATTTTCCCCACCTTTCTCCTTTTCTTTTCTATTTTATTTTCATCTCTGTGTCCATTATATACTGAAATAATCCCAAGGGATTTTCTAATAAAGTTTAAAATATATCAAGAGGAGCATCATGGTGAAAACTGTTGCTCTGCTGATGAAAGTAAAACTGTTGTGCTTCACCTTGGTGCTCAGACGGGACACAGTAAAATATAAAGAAATAAAATACGGATATCATTGTTTATTGGTTAAAGTGTTTTATTTGTATTTATTTACCTACTAYCACATCAAATTCCACCTGAATATCTGCAGAAATGACTGAGTTTTAGCCTTTTTTGTTTTTGGTMAATTTAATCAGCTGTGGAAGCCATCCTTTGTCAGACTCAAAATTAAATGAATCTGTGCGTCCAATAATTACCATGAGTTTTAATCAAATCCATTCATTGGCTCAGGAGATATTTTGCTGACAGACTGAGACACATATAAACAGACCCGAGTGATTACATGATCACCTACAGTAAAAATGAATTAATATTTTGAACAGAAGAGAAGAGAAAATATTTCATGCACAGCCTGATTTTAGATGATTAAACAGATAAAAACGTTATCTAAGCCAACACTCTCAAAAATATTAAACTTTTTATACACATTACTCCCACCAGAAACTATTTATGTGTCTGTGCAAAGATAGTTTTGGAAGGATTTTTACTTGGAACACAKGATAGATAATTAGATATTTGTCTGGCCCACACTTGTTGAAGTTTAATTTGTGTCTGCGATATTAAAACATGTCTGCTCTCACTCTGGGTTTTGGTGGAAACACATTTCCTAGTTTTATTTGTGGGCACGTGAGAGGAGGAGGCTGTGTCCTAAAGCTAGCTGAGACATGCATTTATMAATGTAATAAGTATTTCTTGTCAAAGTACAATTGATTTTATCTAAAAAATAAAAGCCCAAGGTTTTGTTTCTGAGCTGCTGTTTACACAAATCAAACTCTGACAAAGCTTTAAGTCTTTATTGTCTTCCTGTTGGGAGCAGAACAGCTTGTTCACATTTCTGTCAAGAACGTGTTGCTGTAACAAAGGCTTCTACACACACACACACACACACACACACACACACACACAGAGGCGTCAGATGATTCCATGACAGATGAGAAGCAACGGTGATGAGATAGAAACGCCATTTCTGCCAGGACAAAAGMGTAAAATCAAGAGCAACTCTCAYATTGTCTAAATGTGCACTTCTCACACACCAGCTGTGTGTTGATTTATTACACAACATTATACAGATGCTACAGATGCTAAATGTGTTCAATAAGCTTTAAGGTGTGCTCCAGTGTTTAGCACCAGGACACAGTGCAGTGCATCAATGGAAATGGAGACATAAACATCCTTACAACTTCAGCACCCTCTCATTAAAAGCAAGTTTAAAATGTGACGATCGATGCAGAAARGTAGAAAATTTGAACATTGGGCCTCATGCAAGAACATGTTCGTATTCTTCTCCTAAATTTCTCTTACTTTTGTTCGTACAAAGGGTTCGTACGAACATGTCACGTCAGATTCAACAAACTCTTCTATCTTCAGGAAAAGGGTGTAAATGAGCTGCATGATGAATACCACCTGTTCTATCCAGCTGCTCGTGCACGCGG
>NW_013953304.1:70844-79142 GCF_001266775.1 Austrofundulus limnaeus
TGCCCCCGCCGGCGGGGGCATGGGGCTCAAGAGGTTAAATGAAACCAGAGAGCGTTGACAGAGAGGAGAAGGTAGAAATGACTCAGCCTGGAACTGAAAATATGGATGGAGGACAACAGAGCTGCTTCATGGAAGAACAACCTCAGATTAGCCTGTTAGCTTTTGCGCTGACGCTATGTTGWATAGGTTGGTGCTWGTGCGACAAACAAGCTAACCTGTTGTCCTCCATCCATATTTTCAGTTACAGCTGAGTCATTTTTGTGTTCCCCTCTCTGTCGTGTGGATGGAGGACCTCAGTGATGAGAGGACAATGTGTAGCGCTGAGCTAATACATATATATGGTGATAGCATCGGGGCTACCAAAGTACCCAGAGAAACCTACAAGTTCACAAGGACAACATGTCAACTTCACAAAGAAAGACACCAGGCCCAAACTAAGGATTGAACCCATGACTTTCTTCCTTTACCCATGCACTCAGTCTCAACACACTACTGCAGGTAAAGTTGTCAGTGCTAAGCTCGTTATCAGTTGAGCTCATTAGTGATTAGCACATTAGCTTGTGTCCAATCAGTCTAATCTGGAACTGTTCAATGAATTATAATATCATCTCTCCGCTGCATAACAACACCCTACCACCACAGTTAGACATCTCTCCAGAATGTCCAGTGTTAGTAAARTATTTTCTGACTCTCCTAACCAGATTTTCAAGATTAGCAATGCTATACAAGTTTGGATGAAACTAAAAGGACAGATAAATAAGGGAGCGACAAGCTGTAGAGACCCCTCACCAGTCAAAGGTAAGATGAGCCAGGTGTGCATTAAAACAGGTGTGAGGTTCTCACCCCTCAGTTAAAATCAGCGTCTGGTGCTGCTTGATAAATGTTCAGTTGAGAAAAACGGCGTTCTGTCACTGAGAAGTGACAATGTGACCCAGTAAACAGGCATCTGTGAACAAAATCTGGACCCRAGTTTCTTACACTGTCCAGGGTCATACACCTGCTGTAAAGTATTTTAGTCACAACCAAAGTCATTCAAAACTGCCAAAAGAATTCACAAACGACAGAAATAAACATTTCCCCTGATGCATTACCATCACACCAAAGATGGAGAAGAATTCCCCTCAATGGTTTTGAGTCCTTGCAGCTACTTTGATCATTTCATTATTCAGTTGAGTTCTGTTGATGAGACTCTTGTCAGACTCTCTTCATATCCCCAGTTGCTCTTGTTTCTCACAACCAGCTGTTTCAAACGTAATCAGCCAGTCTGTTTCTATTTACTAATCACCTCCCCCTGTGCATCTACTTCTTACTTTCCACTGATCACAGTCAGATCCTCCTGTTAATTTTTGTTCATGCAAAATTGTGCTACAACTCTGTTACTTGCTTGTTTGATTATTAAACGATCAAGTCTTGATATAAATCAACCTGGCAACCCTTCAATTASAGGACGACTCCCATAACCACTCAGCCACAACCGCCCCTTAAAGATAATTTACCAACTTTTCACCATTCGACTTTAGGTGAAGCTTTATAAATAACCACAGAAACATTTGAAATTAAGAATATTATGTTTTCATGTTTGTTTCATATTGGGTAATAACCCCACAACAACTTAAAAAAACGAAACAATAATGTAGATGTGTTCACAAGGTTTTGGTAAGGTCTTCAGACACATCTGCCCATTACAGAGTCTGACAGGACCATGATAATCTGAGCCTGCACAAAACTTGTATAGCACGATTGATGTGATTTATCATTGTGTTGGCAGCAAACAAAGGTAARGCAGTACAATGGCAGGGTATTCATGATGTGGAAACGGTGTGGAAATTCTGGATCTGGACCGATCACACTGACCCTGTGCCTAACTATGATTGAGACRGGATCATGAAAACAACCTAGCACTGACATAATATCCATGGGGGTCAATGTACCTCTGTGCTGTGACTGTTGCCACAGTCTCAGTGAGTCATGYCAGGGTAAAGCCTTGGGCATGGTACGATGATGGGTGTATCATCAAAGAGACGAGCTGCTGATGAGGGAACACCAAAGAAAACACCAAGAGGAGACTTTCTGGAGAGAGCCTAACATCATGAATCCTTATGATTGATCATGAACTAAAAATAACCCCATGATTAATTTTGTTGCATTCACACTTTTAGAAAAATGTTGAAAATGGAGTGAAAATATAAGAAATGCTGAATAGAGTGATAAAACATTGACTTTGCTGGTGTCATTGCACCTTTGTGTGATCTTTCAGAAACACTGATAAAATATTTATTTGTTAAATACAAATCTTATCTTTTCTTTCTTTTTTTGCCGGATGCTGTAATTTTAATGTTTCTTTCAAACACTCCACCACAGACACACAGAAATTAATGAAGCCTTACATTCATCACAGAAGTCAGAGTTCGTTACTCCCCGAGGATTAAATTATGACCTCTCATCCACGTCTTCACTCCATTTCTTTTGTAAATCTTCCCCTTAAACTGCCCGCATGCTTTATTGATCAATCTTATGATTCTTTAATCACGTATGACCTTTCTACTTGTCCCAGAGTTGAAAAGCCCATTAACCATTTAAACAAGTTATGAAGCATTAAATACCATGTGTCCAAAAGATCTGGCTTCACATTTTTCTGCCATCTATCAAATCCTTACAAAAGGCATAGTGGGCAGTACAGTGCTTAAAATTTTAATTTTATTTTTTAAATATTGCAGTTTTACTTATTACATATTAAACTTATTTGTTTTTGTAGATTAGGTAGAGTAGAGTGAATAATGCCTCTGTTCAATTGCTTATTTTTATTAGCTCTCGTCAGTCTAAGTGGGTTACATCATCCTTTACACTGGATAATATCTCAGCTACATTCTTACATTCTTCACAACCGAAGCAAGAAAATGGCTCAAATAATTTGTTTTATTTTTTTAGTTAATTTGGAAAACCTTATTCTGTGTGAGGAAAATTATTCTGCTGCTACACTTTCACCAAAAAGGTTTCAACTGCTATTTTTCACTTCCCCAAGTCAATTCTTTTGTCCCCTCACCATACTCTATATGCTCACCCTGGTTTGACTCTCTCAGAGAGTGGCAGGCTACAGATATTAGTATTATTATGTTGTCATTTTCATGAACTTATCATGATAACAGCCTATGAGGCCAGCATGACTAGTGCTGCTTCGAATTCCAAGTAAATGGCAAAGTCCTGCAAGTCCATGTAAGCCCTATGTCATAGATACACTGCCACTGCTGGTACCACATTTCACCCAGGGCTCAGATACTGTATGTTGCCACCAAAAGGACAAACCACCAAAACTTCTCTAATGTACAGACATTTTGCACATGCCAAGGTCTATTCCAGGCCTAACACAAGAAATGGGGAGGTCACTGTGTTCTTAATGTGCATCAACACGACTCTACAAATACCACCCATGTGACCATTTCTGGTGGAGCTGCCTTACTAGAAGCCCAGGCTCTCAGTGTTGTGATCCTGAAATTGTATGAATTTGAAGAACCATACTATTCTGCATACTACTTTTGTATGGTCCAGTGCTTCCTGTGCTACCTAGTGGCTATCATCATTTCACTCTGAAGTTTACCTGAGTTTAACAAAGTAATGACCAAGATGGCAGATTGGTTGAATTTTTCCTGGTGGCATTGCTTCTGGTAACCAGTGAGGAATCATTTTGTAACCTATTTGAGAGAGAGAGAGAGAGAGAGAGAGAGAGAGAGAGAGAGAGAGAGAGAGAGAGAGNTAGACATACTGCTGAATATACAGCATGTTTCAATCTCATGATGCCACTGGAGTAATCACTACGGAAGGTAGATGCTCTTGGCAAAGAAACCAGAGAGGAGGTTTCAGACAATGACTGCAAAGGCAAAGACACCTTTGCCAGTGATGATACTGTGCAAGATCAGATTGCTGAAATAGATTGAGGAGCTTTGAATCAACACTAAAATCTACTATAAGTACTGGGATATAGGYGTCATAGTGCTCACAGAGCAGTGGCTTCACTCTGACAATGACTTTTGTCAGATAGAGGTAGAAAGTTTCTCTTTCACCTGGACAAACAGAAGAGTAACTTCTCAAATGTAAACGATAAATGGTGCCATACATTCAAAATGACAGCTGAGGTAATCCTGACTTTGAATTACTCTGCCACTTTTTTAAGACCGTTTTTATCTCTTGAGAGAACTTGAAAATACAATCTAAAGTAAGTCTGTCTACCAAAGACTGTTARAGTTGCAGACTACATAACTGACTGTATAACTGTGGTACACACCAGAAACAAGTTTTATATATATTCAGTGATTTTAACCACTGCAAGTTGGAACTGACTTTACCTGGATATAAACAATGAATCAAATGTTTCTTGTTAAATAATATTATCTTGGTTAAGTCTTAGGACCTCTTAGCTAACTTTGGTCACAGTACAGTTTATCTAATTCTAACTTACCAAACTTTTCAAAGGTAAGTCTGTCTTGTGTTGAAGAGTCATCATCCAGTGAGAAAACAAAAGAAAATAACTGAACAGAACTGTTTGCACCAACCCATTCTCACTCCTGAGTCGTCACATATTGACGCTTTTCCAAAGTTCCCTCTGCGTCCGATTTTGACGCGTCGGGTACTCTCCTTGCGTAATTTTTTTGACGAGATGGGGCGGAATCTGTTGTCATAATTTCTGAAAGTGTAGAAAATGCACAAAAACTACCGTCCCAAAGCCTAAAATTACCTTTATTCACTTTAGACATCCTGTCCCTGTTTACCTCTAGTACCTAAAATTAACTATTAACCCTGATCCCTAAAATTAACCATTTTTAGAAAATGTAGGAAATTCACGTCAACCACGTGTTCCAAAGCCTAAAATTACCTAATATTTGCCATAGACATCCTGTCCCTGACCCCAGTACCTAAACTTAACYATTAATCCTGATCCCTCATGTTAACCTCAGACCCCCGACCCAAAGATCCCTGGTGGYGCAACCCGGAAAAGCCGCGGGCGGCAAAGACTGACGCGAGGGGGTCACCTGACACGTCAAAATAAGATGTAGAGGGAACCTTGGAAAAGCGTCAATAYGAGTCGGGAGTGAGAATGTGTTATTTGCACCATAACCCACAAAATTCAGTGAGATTGTATGATTCAGAAGTTGTTGTGGCCTAAGGTAAACTGAAGGACATGGATGCATGTTTGCTCTATGCAAAAAGAAATGAATGCAAGAAAAGACAAAACAAGCATGTCAATGTTTCCAGCAGYAGTGTGATATACTGGCAGTTTGTCAAGGCCTCAGGGTATCTCCTGTGAAGACAGAAGGCAGCCTTTAGCATCAGTTTGTTAACACAGCAGGTAAACTGAGTTGAACAGTGCATTTATGGTAGGAGCAAAAGAAGTTAAAAATTGTTGTGGACTTTTAAAAAAATTCTGAGCCAAACTAAAGAGTTGTGATGCCTAAAGCCAACCAAACAATGACAAAAACAAAYAAAACAAAACAGTAAAAACTGCAATAAAAGACTGAATGACAAAAGCTAAGAAAACAGAAGAAAAAACGCTGTTGGAACCTTGATTTGAGCTCTTTGTTCCTTTGACTGTTTCTAGTCTAGTTATGAGGGACATTGTGAAAACGTTGTTGGTTGTTCATGAGTAGACACTTCATTATGACCTATTCAGAATCTGCTGTCTTTGTTTAATGTTCTCCATTTGGAGCTTCAGTGCACTGATGCCCACACTTACTTCACRATGGATGATAACCCTGTAACTACATCAACCAAAACATTTGCAGGGTTCTTGGCAAGCGTTTCAGGCACACATCACCATTGTTTTTGATAATCCCTTTTTGGGTAAGTGCTTTTTGAGTATGCACAAACATCATTGTGTGGTCACATCAAATCTATAAGGTAGGGCCAATACAGAAAAAAGGTATGGGTTAGTCAGCAAAATTTTAAAYCAAGACTAGCTACATTGACCTATGTCCCCATCACACCCACACAGCACTAGCAGGGTGCTAAAGAGCTAACAACCATGGTCTGCTATGTTCATCACATTGTGCTAATTACGCAACAACAAAACAACTGCACCATGCTGTCACCATGGGCAATAAAACAAGAAGATATATCACGATGAGCACATCATAAACATTAGTAGAATGTATGACCGACAAAATGCTGGTAATTTCACTGAACTGTTGTGTTTTCATTGTGTTAGTATCTAGCATAAAGCTGCAACTGTGGTCTATTCAATTCATAATAGCATGGTGTGATTTTAGGTAATATCATGATGAGGTCAGGTTGCTCAGGTATAGACTACATAGAGAGGAAAGTGTCTCAGGGTTGTGGACAAAAATAAGGAAGGTCCTGTTTGACAAGTACTGAGGGCATAGAAGCATCAAGACTGGTAGGTTTTGTAGTGCATTTGGGGGTTGAAGTGTGAAGGGGGAGTCACTCTAAGAATAACTTGTGGATATGTTAAAAACATCAGAGCTTTGACAATAAAGCATTGTTTATCGTGGACATGATGGCAGATTGAAAGCCAGTTCACGAGGATCACTTTGTGTGGGTTTGGTGGGGTGTGGAGTGCTCACAGCTCACATCTCCTCCTTCATTCATCCCAAACCTTCTCCTTCACTCTTCTGTTTATTTCATGTAATACTTGTGTGTATGAGTACATCTGAACCCATTCTCCATCCCATAATAATTATAATCAGATTGCTTATTGATCAGAGACCAGGCTAAGTATTGATCTGGTGATAGGTCATGAAACACTTTGAGTCTATAGAGACAAAAAATAAACATAAAGAGGGAATGTAAAACACTGAACATTATTTTAGTAATTTTCTACAATTGAATGTATTTGAAGCTTGTAGATAAAATTTAGATAACCTGGCACCTTTACTAAGGAACCTGATATAGAAGAATCCCTCTATTAAACCAAATTTTTGTATATCCTCTTTTGATTGTAAATATTTTGATTTTCATCTGATTGTACAGCACCTTGTGAATCTATTTCTATGAAAGGTGCTATATAAATAAAACTTTACTTACTTACTTACTTACGTAAACCAACTGGTCAGTTATTTAAAATGCACTCTGACTTTTTCCCACGAGTGTCATCTGACTCCACACAATAATGTTGTTAAATTTTTAGATCTGTGACCATTTTTTCATGATTCAGGATCAGACTGTAGTAACTGGGTTCCTTTCACACTGTAAGATGACCCCATAATAAAACCTACAGACCTATTTGAATGTGGTTAGACCACAACTGGTTCATATTTTGTTCAATATGAAAGCAATCATGACTCTCTTGTATTTTGTTAGTCGCCCAACATAATATTTTCCTGACATTTTTCACATCCCTGAAATGCTCTCATTTAGAAGTGCACCACCAGGGGATGGAGACAATAGCAACTTTTAATATTGTTTTATTACATTTTTGAAAAGTGTACACAAATCCTCAACACCGAACTGCGAGTATACATTTTGTATGCTTGTAAGAATGATGAAAATTGTGAACCACCTCTACAGAACCTTTCTCGCCAAAAATACTTTTGAAGTGCTACAGCACAATCTGTACTCTCATTTTCCTATCCACACACATACATTCAGCATCCTACTACATCTCTAAAATCTCTACTACATCTCTAACACCTCTACTACATCTCTAACATCTCTACTACATCTCTACTACGTCTCTAACACCTCTACTACATCTCCAACACCTCTACTACATCTCCAACACCTCTACTACATCTCTAACACCTCTACTACATCTCTAAAATCTCTAACATCTCTACTACATCTCCAACACCTCTACTACATCTCTAACACCTCTACTACATCTCTAACACCTCTACTACATCTCTACTACANGCTCTACTACATCTCTAACACCTCTACTACATCTCTAAAATCTCTAACATCTCTACTACATCTCCAACACCTCTACTACATCTCTAACACCTCTACTACATCTCTAACACCTCTACTACATCTCTACTACACCTCTACTACGTCTCTAACACCTTTACTATGTCTCTAACATCTCTACTACATCTCTAAAATCTCCAACACCTCTACTACATCTCTACTACATCTCTAACACCTCTACTATGTCTCTAACACCTCTACTACATCTCTAATACATCTCTAACACCTCTACTACATCTCTAACACCTCTACTACATCTCTAACACCTCTACTACATCTATAACATCTCTACTACATCTCTAACACCTCTACTACATCTCTAACATCTCTACTACATCTCTAACACCTCTACTACATCTCTAACATCTCTACTACATCTCT
>NW_013953304.1:82763-94207 GCF_001266775.1 Austrofundulus limnaeus
CGAAACGTTTCATTAAAGAAGAACCCGTCCAGAGGACCTATACAATTTTTTTTCCTTTGATTATACAGCTTGTTTTTAAGTATCTCTAAAGTGTATTTTATGCTCCTGCCATACATGTAAAAGCAACTGGATAGATCCTTTGAAGGTTTAAATTCCTACAGCATAATAAGCTCATCACTTACTTGATCAGTTTCAGGATACAAAATAAATTCTTTGGACCTGTTGCACATGTTAACAGAAACTACATAAAGCAATGTGCTCATACAACCTTTTGTTTTATCAAAAAAGTGCAAGACTTTAAATCTCTCGTTGTTTTGTTCTTTTCACTAAAAGTCTGAYTTTTCTTTTGTAAATGCCATTTTTCCCCATTTTCATGCCATTTAGGCTTGAGGTATTAACATTGTACACACGTGTTTCAAACTGTCGGTTTTGTTCTCAATGGACACAATAGTTTCCCACAGCTCATTTTCTGTGTGCAACCCAAACTCATCAGACATACAACTGGGAAATTGTTGAAAGGGAAGGCGCTCCAGATTGGGTCTTTAAGGACTAACAGCCATTTCAGTGACAATACAGCAGAGTATATATGAGAGGGATGAGGCGGCAATAAACAGAACAGCTTGATGGCCTTCTTGTCTTGGCAAGGCCTCTGTTCGTCTAAATCTTTTTTCCTAATTTCACAGCTTGACTCTTATTCCTGCCTCATTACACAGTGAACAGAGAGAATGGGCTGTCTGAGAGGATGAGAAGTCAGATTGCTGTCTCTGTTTCCAAGAAGAGATTCTGCTCAGCCTTTGGAGCAGAAACACTGCACAAAAAACCCAAACATGGAAGCTGATGCGCCCACAAACTTAAAATGTAAAACCTCTAAAAGTGTCTGTCTTCTGTCAAACACATGCTCAGTGATGAAAGGATGAAAAGTCACAGAGGAAATCAACAACAGATCAGGAAGAAATGGTTTATTCTTTTTCTTTTCAAGAGTGCAAACCGATTCTCTTATTCACAACGGGAAGGCAGGAGAAGAAGAATAAAAGAAACTTGTGTTTGAAGACATGAGGGAAGACATGAAAAAGATAAGAGGTATCATGTGAACTGTAGAGTGATAGCATTGGACACAAAAAAAAGACAGGAATGAGGAGGAGGGGGAAAGTCCTGGTCAATATGTTTTACTTTTTTAATCTCATTTAACTTCAAAGGACTTTAACAGTTAGCTGGTCCATGATGAATTCTGACTTCATCCTTTCCAGTGGAATGAGACCCACACCTCTGTCTCTGTTCATCCCTGTCTTACCTCCACTGAGCTTTTACATGTCTTTTTACTGATTAATGTAACATCTGTACTCTTTTACTGGAGACAGTCGCTCCGTAGATGGAGCTGGAGTTGTTATTTCCATGTGTTGAAAGTTACAAAGTTCTAAACAATGATACAATGAGGTAAGAGGTCACCTACCCTCCTGATGCTTTGGRGAAAGCTAATAGTGTCAATGAGCTTGAGTTTGGCATCTGTTTGAAGYCATCAGGCAACACTTTCTAATGTGCCTCTGGGTCTGATTGGAGTGGTCAAAATCCTTTAAAACCCACAGGATCTCCCACTTCTTGTCATGCCCAAAGGTTTGAGAAAAGGGAAAAGCTGAACCACCCTGGGCAAAAACTTGGTGAGTTWTTACTGCTCTCAATTCTTGTTTTTTTCCCCAACTCTTCTTTGTCATCTTTTTCAGAGACCCAGATAGTATTTAACCTAAAGCACTGAAAGATTTTTCAATCTTAAGTTGGAATAAAAATAGACAGATTAAAATTGATAACCAGAGGCTTCATTGAAAGCTTTTGGTGAAATGAAATCTGGGTTTGAGTATTTTCACATCACGTCTGCTGAAAAAGTTTGAGCCACTTTAGTACTTTAGCTATACTACGCATATTTGAAACTGGTGTTTTTTATGATTAAAAACAAAAAGCTCAGTCCACATGCCTCTAAACTGAAATACCTCTGCCACTCCACTAAATGGTGACTATGTCTTCAATAACAATTGAAATACAGAGAAAATATTATTTCCTTGATTTTTCCAAATTCCCTTAAAACAGCAGTAGCTTATTTCCCTCCATCCATTAATTTAGTTTCTGCTTTTCTATTTTAGGTCACAGGGAGCTGGTGTCTCTCCAACGATGACTGTAGGAGAGAGGTGGGRAAAAAACTCCAGAGATTTAGTAAGGTTGAACAATCCAACCTGAACAACTCCTGCAACCAGTCCCTGACCTTTTAAAAGTTGATGAATACTGTTTCAAATGTTCCCTCAGTCATTTAACATTTCTGTTCACCAAGACAGTTTAATGGTGATGAGACTGAGGTACAACRATACCAGTAGAAACATCTCCATTGTTGTTTTAGTTTCTGAACAAGGTAACAGTGGGCATGTGCCAAATGGGTTGCTTTGTCATGGCTTCTCAAAATATTTAAAGTCCACATGGAGGCAACCAAAAAAGTAGATTAATCAAAATTTCCAGTTTAGATTTTTTAAAACAACCATTTTTCTTTGTGTATGAGGCTCAAACACTGCTGAAAATTTAGTTTGAAAAACTATTCTAAATGGTTAAAATGTAATCCTGTACTAGCTGAATAGATAGAATAATTACAACTTGCCCAAAAGCAAGGCATTCACAAAAAAAAATCGCTCCATTGTCCCGAGATGATTAGCCTCTGCTAGTTAGCAAGTTTCACTTCCTGTTTACTACGGCAAAGCTTGTCGCCGACGTCTGATGTAATCACACGTTGCGTAGCCTCGTCTGATGTAATCACGCATTGCATAGCCTTGTCTGACATAATCACACGTTGCGTAGCCTTTTCTGACATAATCACACGTTGCGTAGACTTGTCTGACATAATCACGCATTGCGTAGCCTCGTCTGACGTAATCATGCGTTGCATAGCCTCGTCTGACGTAATCACACGTTGCGTAGCCTTGTCTGACGTAATCACACGTTGCATAGCCTTGTCTGACATAATCACGTGTTGCGTAGCCTTTTCTGACATATTCACACGTTGCGTAGCCTTGTCTGACATAATCACGCATTGCGTAGCCTCGTCTGACGTAATCATGCGTTGCGTAGCCTTGTTTGACGTAATCACACATTGCGTAGCCTCGTCTGACGTAATCACGCGTTGCGTAGCCTCGTCTGACGTAATCACGCATTGCGTAGCCTCGTCTGACGTAATCACGCGTGGCGTAGCATCGTCTGACGTAATCACGTGTTACGTAGCCTTGTCTGACATAATCACACGTTGCGTAGCCTCGTCTGACGTAATCACACGTTGCGTAGCCTTGTCTGATGTAATCACATGTTGCGTAGCCTCGTCTGATGTAATCACACGTTGCGTAGCCTCGTCTGACGTAATCACACGTTGCGTAGCCTTGTCTGACATAATCACACGTTGCATAGCCTTGTCTGACATAATCATGCGTTGTGTAGCCTCGTTTGACATAATCACACATTGCGTAGCCTCGTCTGATGCAATCACACGTTGCGTAGCCTTGTCTGACATAATCACGCGTTGCGTAGCCTCGTCTCACGTAATCATGCGTTGTGTAGCCTCGTTTGACATAATCACACATTGAGTAGCCTCGTCTGACTTAATCACGGGTTGCGTAGCCTCGTTTCTTCGCATCAAACAGTCGAGAGGGAAACTAGGAACAGTCTAGATTCAAATTTTTGTTCATTTAATTATTTGCAAATTTTGAAAGGTTTGATAAAAATTCACTACAACTGGATGAAAACACGATTAATGAGACGATGACTGTCAGAGAACATGGAGCATCTTGTCTGCTTTAGGTTGCGGCACGCATTGGACAACGCTGTCCAAAATTTCTAAGTATATCATCGCAAAACCTCCACTGAGCTGCTCTTGATATTCTTAAAGTTATTGTGACATGCTAAAACAGAGAAAGCATTAGAAAGAAGAGCTACTGAGCCTTCATTCTGTGTACACAGAACCTTTTAATAATAAAAATTGCTCATAAAATACTTTATTTTCTTTAGAAATCGGGTCAAATGCCGGCGCATTTTTGTGACACATTCCAGATAACCCAAAACATTAACAACTATGGCGGAGTACACAGAAACAGAAGACGTAGGAAGCAATTTCAGTGAAGAATTGAGCAATTTATCTTCAGTTTTGGAAGAAGAAGCTGGTTCGAGTGATGAACAAGAAGCAGCTGGTTCTAATGAAGGACTGCAACCGTATCGTTCAGGAAGCGATGGTGATTCTAACATTTCTGAGGAGGAAGGGTCCAATGGTGAAGGGTTGGAGCTGGACATTAGTCGCCTACAAAACACTGAATGGTRATGTGTTAAAAAGATCTAAGTACCTAATAATTATTYACCTTTAATTCTGGTCTKATTTAAGAAAAAAAATCACTTTGAAGTTACTGTACGTTACATGTGTTCCAACATATAATGTTCAGAATATATGAATGTTCTGAACATCATTCGGTAACCATCATTCRTATTTCCAAGTCTTGAGTTTGATATTTTTGTTTGTCACCTGCACAGAATGTTCATGAAATAAATCTGTAAATTATATATATTTTTCCTCCAGCTTGTTTTTATGTAACCCATCACATCAAACTGAAATTTAATGGGAAAAAAATAAAATCTGTTTTTCGGTCCAGAACAAACAAGTGGACAAAAAGACTTTCCTGGTGTGAATACACCCTTAGATTAAAAGTTCTGCACAACAGGACACAACTATATGTTTCAAGCACTGGTTTGTCCCTATTTTTGATTTTTTGTTCCCTAATTTCTCTTTTGCTGCAAAGATAGATATGACCTTGTGTCATAAGATTATTGAAGTCGTGTGATGGAGGAAACAAGCCTTATTTTGTGAGTACTCTTCTAACAAAATGTACAATGATGGGAGCAAAGGCAGTGTAGCCTGTGTTTAGAGGTGCTGGAGCCTTGGAGGCCAGGAGCCAGAGAATTGAGCATTTCCTTTTATCTACTTTGTCCTCCAGAGTAAACAGTTTTATTAAAAACACTAGAAGTCAATACAAGTCTTTATTTGACCACAGAAGGCTGTGTTTAGTGTCTGTTTGCTTTCCATGTTTCTGTAGTTCTGACAAATTGGCCATTTCAAAACCCATTTACTGTTGCTTTCTAGTTTTGAAATGGTTGCTCCCACATTTCAGATTAACTTTCATGTAGCTGAAGTGGAAGATTTTTTTCTTCTTCACGTTTTGATCCCGTCAAAAGAACAAAATACAAGATAATGCAAGTTTGTGAGAAAGCAAACATCAAAGGAACAGCATTTAAGTGAAGTGGCATTTTATATCATACCCACCACTGACTGCCTGCTTTAATCTCTATGTAGGAAATAAAACACAATGGCTGCTAAAACATAAAAAAATGCATTATGCTTTAAAAGCAGCACCTGTGTTGTCTATTCTGAGCAGCTCTAAAAACATCTTGACCTTGTGAATATATCTTTGCTGTATAGAATCTTCCTAATGGATCTTGTTTGGAGGATCTGTGAGGTCTGTGAAAAAAGGCATGTAATTCACATTAACATGTATACTTAAAGTGAGCCATGCTGCGCCGAGTGTCTCAGGACATCTGGAACTTAGTTGAAGGGCTCTTAACACATTACTCAGATTGAAAAGGATGCAAACATTTAAACATTATGKTATCCAAGAGCTCTTTAAGCTCCCCTAATTACAGAATGGTATCATTAGGCAGTTTGTATCATACTCAGGCTGGTTCAAGTGTTAAATGACATGGAAAGAAAGTACCAGAAGGCAGCTCAATTGCTTGTTGAGAATCAAAAAGAAAGACATGGTTGTGTGTAAAAAAACAAGAATTTATTTTAACATTTACCTAAATATAACTACCCAATTCTCAAATATGACATTTGACATGCATTTTGTGTCTCTGCAGACATGATTGAGACTCTGAACACATTAAATATTTAACAGGGTCAGACATACAGACAAATTATTTATGGGGCTCTATTGTTCATAGAGGGTCATGTGAAGCATGAGTAAGCAAAAGGTGTGAATCATGGCTCCAATGATACCAACACAAAGAGGGACAAAAACAAGGGGATGTTAAACCCCCGCTTGCATTCACTACACATAACACGACACGTGTCAGGTGATGGGTCACATGACCCTCTATGAACAATAGAGCTAATCAAGCCTATTGTTAGGTGATGGTCCTCTTTTGCATGTGACTAACCTGTTTGTCCATGTGGAGGCGGAGCTTATAAGGCTGAGTTCACCTGAAACAGACTGAAGAAGTCTCTTGGAGGAGAGATGAAACGTTTCACTAAAGAAGAACCATCCAGAGGACCTACTGATTTTTGATTTTTGATTTTTTCTACCTGGATTACTGAGATGCATCAGGACATTTATGTTTTGTGAAACATTTAACCCCAGAAACRTTCTAAAAAGTAGAAGCAGGGTTGAGTTATACACACCAGATCTCATCTACTCTCAGAAGCTAAGCAGTGTTGGGCCTGGTCAACACTTACATGTGAGACCAACCCAGTGGTTGTACCCAACTGGAACACTAGCAATAAAAAAACCCTTGACCATAGTACATTATAGGTCACCTTCTACCAAAGGATGACAAGAAGTGCTACCTCAATATGGCTTCAGCCTTTTCTCATATATAAATGAAAAATTGTGTTGCAGGGGATAAATCAAGATAACTTCTCCCACTGTAGAATATGTTACACAGAATAGTTGTAGTTTTTTTCTAAACTGGAGTCAGAATAGGAAAAACTWTTTTTCTTGTTAACCTCAGTGATGAAAAGGAGACATGGACATTGATGATGACATGGTCATGAGTCCCTCTTTTCAACTTAACACCCAGCTTCTACTCTGAGAGCAGTTTTCAGTGACATGTGGAGCCAGAAGTTAGCATTGCTGCTCCTTGCTAGCTTTTGCTATGTGGCTACAAACATGCCCAAAAGTGTGTCCCCAAATAACAGGCTACACTTCAAAGGCTGAAACATCCTGAAGTATCATATGAAGATTATATTTTTATCAGTTTATGCTCAACAAATGGGGGTTCCACATACTCAAATACATTATMCATGAATAAATACAGTAATCAACATTAGCCAGGACAAAAATGTCCATAATATCCCAGGCACTTTGCTATCATCTGGCATGGTAATAGCTCAGAGACAACCTTCAACGAGCTCAGGTCACTATTTATTGCTAAAACTTTGCCAGCTAATATGGCTAATCTACCTTTGCCAACACAAAAATGTATATAACGTACTCAAAATGATAGACAATGAGGTGAAACATCGTTAGCAAATACTCCAAGCATTAACACGTCTAACATCTTCTGTGACTGCCATGGAGAATCATAATGTTTTAAATAGGGATACACCAATATGAAAATTTCAGCCGATTTTGATTTCCAATATAATTATTGCTGTTATGGCCGATAACCGACATTTACCGATATTACACAAACACACAAATCATATTATATTATTCATATACGCACAAACACACTTGGGTCTTTTTTTTGGTACCATAAATAAATTACCAGATCTCTGACATGGCTCCCTACTTTAGTTATTCCTGGCTGTGCAGCGTCACTATCACGATCAAACAGATACCGCTCAACCAACCATCTCCCCTCCCAAAACTGAAACTAAAGATAAAAAGTTGGAAATGATTATCGGACGTTAATATCGGTTCAGTTTTACATATCGGACCAATACGACATTTTAAAAAATGACCAGTATCGGCCGATACTGATATCAATACCGATATATCGTGCATCCCTAGGTTTAAATGAGAGATGATGGGTCTACATTCATTGAAAGACTGATGGTTTTTACTGAAAATTATGAAAAAGTAATTAAAGCAAACMGAGCTTTTGTTCCAGTGTTTTKGGGTCAAACCTTTGTCTTCTCCTTCAGTGGAGTTCAGCATCACACAAAGACAACCTGAGATCTCCTATCTTGCTCCAGGTCAAGTTGGGGGGAAGAATGTGGCTCTGCAACCACAGGGCTTGAATAATTCAATTTTATTTTAATTTGTTTTGCTTCTAGTGTTATTATTCTTCCAAATCTACTGTGTCCATCTGTGTAGCCATTTATCAAGTACTATTGTGAAGACACAGAAGCCCAAAGGTGAGACCAGGGGTTCTTTCAGCTCCTGGTTTTGGCAGCAGAGCAGACAGTCGAACCAAGAAGGTCTGAGGGGACAGTGATAAGACTGGGCTGCCAGACTAAGCTATAAAACAGTTGTAAAAGATAGTTTTATCTAATTCACTCACTATCCTAAGCTTTCCCTGCAGGCTTCTCAACCCTCGTCCTCTTATTCTGAGTCTCTCCTCCATTTAATCTCATCTTATCCTCTTTTCCCAAAGCATTCCTATCATCCCCCACTTTCCCTCTGGTTTCTTCCTCCCAGCATGCACTGTGTTCTGAAGTGAAATGAGCATGTTTGATGGGAAGCTGAATACAGAAGGTGGAAGAGTAGAGGAGGGGGATTGTGGGAAGACGGCAGGTCCTATATATAGCGGTGAGCGTGGGTAGATACCGTATTGACAGGAAAGACACACGTTTTCTATCCATAGCAAAGCAAGAGGGAAGAAGAGGGATAATGAGCTAGAGAGGCTGAACAAGATTCGTACTGTTTCTGTTCCTTTTTTGGTGCACTATGAAAACAGTGTAGGTTCTAACAAACATGCAAATGATTTGAGGCCACCACACCTTCAAATGACCCTGATTAGAGTGACATGTACATTTTATCTATAGGGCCATATTGAGTTCCCCAGTAAACCAGTCAAACCAGTCACACAGTTCAAAACCTATTTTACACCATGAATTGTTAGTTTTATAACAACTGCRTTTCTGAGGTTGGAGCAATGAACCACACCACTGCTATTCTGTAGGGCGGGGGTTTTCAAACTGTGGAGTGGACCTCCCCTAGGGGGCGCCATTGATTGTAGAGGTGGGGGTGYGTGACATGAATCAGAAAGTAGGGAAATAATACATTCACACTGCAGGATTTAGATTAGATTTTCTTTGCTCAGATTGTCTTTGCAGGGGTGTATCACATTATCATTAAAACAAGACCTCCAGACCTCAGTATAAACTGTAGCCGTTCAGAGGAGAAACAAAGTAAAAGATTAGAAAGGAAGTGACGTCACACCCAGCGGGCTTTGTTTGAGGAAGTAGCCACACATGCTACATTTGTTAGCTTGTGTGATTCTGAAGTTAATGTGCGTTCAAAAGCAGATAAATAAGTTTTCCGTATTTTGGATTTCCCTCAGTGCTTACATTACCTCTCTTTCTGATTGGCTACACGTCACATTCAACAGGCTGCAGTTTGTTTGTTCTCAGAGTGAACTCTACTAGCCTGGTCCTTACCTTCCTACGCAGCTCCGCTCAATTCTAGTTTCCTTCTCTGCTCCGTCTGGGACTTCTCCCACTGAGATGATTTCACTGGCAGGTTTTTAACGGACCAATCAGAGAACAGAACGTTGATGTTCTGCWCAGTGTCTGCTAGTTATTTTAGCATACAGCAGTGGAGGAAGTGAATGAAGCCAGTCTGTGTTGATAAGGCTTCAAATTAAAWTAAATTAGTCTGACAAAGCAGCAGCTCTCATTTACAGTCGTCTCGTTCGGCTCGGTATATTTCTCCTMTMRGTAGGGTTGTTTACAGCACATGTGATTTCCTGTTAGCTTCTTAGCTTAGCCTCCTTCACAGCGACGACACACACACTTCAGCAGAGGCCACATCTCCTGCAAGAAATCACTTCTCTACGCATCAAGTCCAGACCCTTGTTCAAAGCAAAGTGAAGGACAGGGTCTGGTTTAAACCAGGCTAGGTTAACACTACACACTGTGTTATCGGGCCAAGACAATCAAACGTTGAATATCCCTGATTTGAGGTCGGAGCGATCCCAACGTCCTTTCCAAGCTGACCAAATCACTCTTACATCCCCACCCACGGCAGGAATATCTGCTCAGATTATCTTTAGAGCCATCATGATAATCTGGACATCTTTAAGATTGTCAGAAGGACAAAATCAGGCCAGAGTTTGGCWCAATTATCCTGCCATGTGATACAGGTGTCTTTTTTAGAATGCTTGTACAGCTTTTCATAGAAATATACATTTTAAACACCAACTACACTCAATAAGCCTTGAGCATGTTAACATTTGTTTAACAAACTTATAGTAACAGGCCCATGGGTTCACACCAGCACACTTGGCAAAAAGAGCTCAGTCTGGCACACAACAAGGTGATTAAAAAAACAAACACACAAAAACACAAATCTGGCTGCAAATACTTCATATTGTAACTTGTTTAAAGTTTGGCCATGGGCAGTGGGTTTTATCCCTTTTTGAGGCCCTGTCCACTGTACTTAGTTCTTTTTAAAACCAGTGAGATTGTGTTGTGTTGCACCTCCAGCCAACACACAAACAGAGCTTTTGGTGAGAAAAATATTTTTATAAAAATGTTTTCTAACGTGGACATTTGTAAAAAGTGAATTTTTGTAGACATGAAGCACTTCAGAAGTAATGACATAGCAGCCTATTTTGCACATCCTTTACCTGCTTGGGCCATTAAAGAGCTGTGGTTGTCCTKRGGACCTTATATTCTGGTTTTACTAAATATGTCCAATGTTGTCCTAAAGGACTGATGATAAACAGAGTCCACCTGTGTGTAATCAAGTCTCTGTATAAATGCACCTGCTCTGTGATGGTCTCAGGTTCTRTTTAAAGAGCAGAGACCATCATGAAGACCAAAGAACACCAGGCAGGTCACAGATACTGTTGTGGAGAAGTTAAAGCTGGATTTGGATACAAAAAGRTTTCCCAAGCTTTAAACATCTCAAGGAGCTCTGTGCACGTGATCATATTGAAATGGGAGTATCAGACCACTGCAAAGACCCGGCTGTCCCTCTAAACCAGGGGTGTCCAAACTACGGCACAGTCAGGGGAGTAGATGATGATTTTTGCTGTACGGAGGAGCTGCTTGATATGATGAGCCTAAAAGGCACAACGACAGTTTTTAAAAGACAAGGGCCGACCTCTTCTGTGACCCTCTGTGGCTGGCAGACCTGCAGTTTTAGTTGATCTTACACATCATCTGAACACACTGAACAAGAACCTACAAGGCAAAGAGCAGCTGGTGCCACATCTGTATGTCACATGAAAGCCTTCTGCGTAAAGCTGCGCCTGTTTGAGACACAACTACAAGGCTTTAATGCTGCACACTTTCCTGCTCTGTCTGAAACCAAGCCTGCTTTTCCAAACACCGATCTTTCTGCTTAAAAAGGAGAAATGTGTGTCTGTGATTAAATCTCTGGTGACAGAATTCAACCAGCGTTTCCAAGATTTTTCTGGAACTGAAGAACAAATCAAGCTGTTTTCAACCACTTCCTGGTGGATGCAGACAAAGTGAAGAGTGTGTGCAG
>NW_013953304.1:94450-98817 GCF_001266775.1 Austrofundulus limnaeus
TCATTATTACAGTAAAATTGATCCATTAATGTTTTCATTATTTTACAGAAAATGGTGTGAAGGACAATTAACCAACACCTCACTTAACCTTAAAAACCCCTCAATATAACTTTATTCCCAACCACAGTGACCTTACACCCAATAGGTGAGTTAGAAATGCACACATTAGTGATGTATCAATATGTCACTTCTAGTGTGTGGCCTGGCCCTTTGTTTATTTCTCTGTCTTTGGCCCTGACTAAAAGAAGTTTGGACAGCCCTGCTCTAAAGTCTAAACCTTCATCTGGAACAAGGAGAAAACTGATCAGAGATGCAGCCAAGAGGCTCAAGATCACTGGATGAACTGCAGAGATCTACAGCTGAGACAGTGTCCACAGGACAACAATCAGTCACACACTGCACACATCTGGTCTTTATGGAAGAGTGGCAAGAAGAAAGACATTTCTCAAAGATATTCATAAAAAGTCTTGTTTAAAGTTTGCCACAAGCCACCTGGGAGACACAGCAAACATGGAAGAAGATGCTCTGGTCAGATAAAACCAACGTTAAACTTTTTGGCCACAATGAAAAACACAGCTCATCACCCTGAACCCACCATCTCCACTGCCAAACATGGTGGTGGTAGTGTCATGGTTAGGGTCTGCTTTTATTCAGCGGGGACAGGGAAGATGGATGGAGCCAAACACAGGACCATTCTGGAAAAAAACCGGTTGGAGTCTTCAAAAGACCTGAGACTGGGACGGAGATTTATCTTCCAACAAAACATAAAGCAAAATCTACAATGGAATGGTTTACACAACAAATAAAACAACTAAATTAAATTACACAAACATATCCAGGTGTTAGAATGCCCAAGTCAAAATGTGACAAAAAAAGTATTTTAGTAAAATCTTTACAAAGTCTGGATATATTCAATCTGTAGTATAATATGTCATGGTGGTCCTTCTCCTGTCTTGGTGGCTTCTCTTGAGTTAATTTCAGCATTTTTGTTCAAATACAAAACTTTAATACAAAGGAAAAAAAAGGTTTTAGAAATATCCAGAGTACAACAGATGGTGGTTTAGGCAGAATTTTACTAGTTATTTTATGAGCTCATAAAAAGTTTCATTTAGTTTTTCACAAAAATTCAGAAATTTTTCAAAAATGATCATAAAATAGCAAAGACTCAAAACTTAGAGCTTAGACTTACAGCTTCTGGGTTATGACAAATATTTTCAAGCTGAAGCTGTGCGGAGATGTAAAGTTAAATTTATCCATGTGAGATAATAACACTGAGGTAACAACATCCTGACAGCTGCACTGAATAACATATTTTCTCAGACAGAAATGAATTGTTGAATAATTAAAGAACCTTAGTTGCAACAATTCTTCAAGGTAAAAACCTTTGATTGTGTTTTATTTAATCATTCTGCTGCCCTTGGGTTAAAATGATCCACAACCTAAAACAGAGASTTTGTGGGTCATTTTGACCAAAGTGCAGTAGGACAAAAGTAGCAACAAAGTGTTTTAAAGAGTTTTATCACTTTGACAAGACATGTTGTCCCTACTGTAAAACACAGAGATTTCTATCAAAGCATTGTGTGTTTTACAGGGCTGCTAATGTTGTGACTTAATGTTTCATCTCTTCTTTGATACAACGGTCTGTTTTGAGTCGCCTCCAAAAAACGTGAGAAGCAGACGTACTTCTAGTGACTCCAGTTCTGTCAGAATTACTCAGGAAAGTAAAGAAAGTTTTTGTTTGACTTAAGCGTGACATTTAAAATGATTTTATTTATTAAGACTGCTGTGTCAGTGTTGTCTGTCTTTATGACAATCTGCCAGTAAATGCATGTCTGACATTTTCCACTTTTCCATTAAAACCAAAACTATTTTCTTTAGTGAACTCTTACATTTAAACTAATATTTGGTACACAGTGACTCACTAAGAATGTACTCATAAAAATAAGAATAAAAAACAAGACATCAGCTTTTTGCTAAGCACATATTATTATTACAAACAGTAGAAAAAATTGGTTAACCTTTTAAATCCTTTACACGCAACATATACAGTACRYATTTTTATTTTTTTGTTATTTTTAAAACTGACTGACTCAGATTCATTCATTGTGTTTTRTAGTTATTTGTCACTCATATAGGTAAATTTGTTTTCAGCCACAAAGCAAGTTGTGGCATAAAGGAAGAGTGTGTAACATTTAGGTGTATCTTTTAGCTGAATGGTCCTCATAGTGTTTTGATTTCAACAAGTCCTTTTCTATCACCACCATGAAGCTAACACTGAAAGTCCAGTCTGTTCTGTTGTGTTTTTGTCACAAGTTTAAATTTATTGTAACACTGAGGATGTCTGCTTGGCATTTAGCTTGTAAGATGCTACAGAAATACAGTTTCYTGGTCCTGACTGTTGTGTTCTCTGATCAGCCAATCAAATGACCTGCAAACACAGACGTTGTCTTGGGCCAGCTAGCAGGCTCTGGTGTCGCCACTGGGTGAGACTCAGATTAGAGACACTGCTCCTCCACATTGAGAAATCCAGTTGAGGTGGTTAGGCGGGTGTTCCGGGTGTATCCAACTGGGAGGAGACCCTTGAGAAGACCCACAACACACTAAAGAGACAATTGGTATTTTTGCATGGTATGAGCCCCAGTCAGCCTGGCCATATTCTACCCTGGATCTGTGTTTACTTTGACCAGAGTGCCACATCAATGTGGGCGGGGATCATACTWTTAAAAAGACATGACTCTTATTTTGTTTTATTTACAACACAATAATAATGGACTACACCAAACTTGAAGGAAATATACCCAAGACTGTACCGGACCATCCAGCAGTATAAAAAGAGGGCAAGACGACAGAGGATGGATAGCTAATGGTAGCTAATGGTAGCTTGTTGTTGCTTGATATCTTGATAAAGTTGTTTAGTTAAACTTGTGGGAAAACAAAAAACAACACAGTCACTGCAAACACTGTAATGTTCATGTGAAGTTACTCTGTGTGATGTAACTCCCCAGGTCAGGAAACCAATCACTGAGCAACAGTAGCTGACCTCAGATTGCTCGACTCAAGGATTTGACATCAGACTCATGCTTTTATCTGGACCAGTAGGCCCATCTCGTAGAACCATGGGTCTATCCAGGCTACCACTGGTCTCTGGGTTCCAGAAACTGTGGTTGACCTGGATCATAAAGACTGATGCAAACATAAATGCAGGTTTAAACCCAGACCTTGCAGTACAAAAAGGCCTGTCTATTGGTTGGCCTTTGAGCCCTCCAAGAAGAGCTGRAAGAGATGTCTGGACCTTTSTGCTCAAACCCGGCTCCAGAACAATCAGAAGATAATGGATAAATGGAACATTTATGGGTTTTAGTTAATGGTGATCTTCATTCCAGATCACCTACAACACAAACACAGCTCGTGGTATCTGTTATGTGAAATGCTCACACATATTTTCAGTGTTCTACAGTCACATCCCTCTCTTTTCTGGTTTGTGTTATGTAGTGAAACACAATGCGGTGTCTTTTTCCAGTTCAATGCATTGCTCCCATGGGGACAGTCATGATTATTAGGTAGTCAATAACCTTTTCTCTATTAAAGCTATTTCTCAATCAATACTGCATTCACACTGCAKCTGTAAACAAATCCCTACCATTAGTAATCCAATCCACTAGTGTATGATCACTGCAGATGAAACTGGGCACAAAGCAGTGATGCATTAACTTCTCAACTGGAAAATAAACTGAAGGTGTGTGTCATTCTAATGTGTTGCTTTGTTCCAAACCAAGATCCAGATCTCTTACAGAAGTCAGGTTCCAAAGTTTAAAGGATAGTAAGGTTCTGTAAAACATGCATCAACATTTAATATCTTACCAGAAATATTCTTTTAATAACCTCATGAAATAGTTTAATTCTGACCAGATTCATGATGTAACAGTCAGTTCAAATGAGGCCAAGACTAAAGTGGATAATTGTCTTTTCAGAACAACTCAAACCTTTAAAATATCATAATAGTTCACCCAAACTTTACTGAATCTTTTTACACAGGTTTTTCCAATACAAAGTTTTTCTAACAGAATGAACACAACAGCCCTAAGGCTACACAGGAAGTGCTACAGTTGGCTGTCAATATTTTCACAGAAAGCCACATCAATGTGACCTTCCTACTAAGATTTTGACCATTTACCAATTTATGGGTGACCAAGCAGATCCTGATAGAATCAGTTTTACAAACACCATAACAAACAAAGCTTAAACTATTTAGATGTATTTGTTCCAAATATACCATATCAATGTGATGTTTTCTCTTAAGCCACTTCAGCAGAAMACAGAACTGAATGTTAGTTTCTTCATCATCAGTGATATTTTTAAATAAAACA